>NC_053028.1:324247261-324268816 GCF_003073215.2 Triticum urartu
AACAAGTGACAGTAAATTTCAGCACACTATATAAATTTTTCCTTACCAAATTCCGCCTAACAAAGGCGCTTCACTCCCCGGCAACGGCGCCAGAAAAGAGTCTTGATGACTCACAAGTATAGGGGATCTATCGTAGTCCTTTCGATAAGTAAGAGTGTCGAACCCAACAAGGAGCAGAAAGAAATGATAAGCGGTTTCCAGCAAGGTATTCTCTGCAAGTACTGAAATAAGTGGTAACAGATAGTTTTGTGATAGGATAATTTGTAACGAGCAACAAGTAACAAAAGTAAATAAAGTGCAGCAAGGTGGCCCAATCCTTTTTGTAGCAAAGGACAAGCCTGGACAAACTCTTATATAGAGAAAAGCGCTCCCGAGGACACATGGGAATATCGTCAAGCCAGTTTTCACCACGCTCATATGACTCACGTTCGGTACTTTGATAGTTTGGTATGTGGATGGACCGGTTCTTGGGTACTGCTCTTACTTGGACAAGCATCCCACTTATGATTAACCTCCATTGCAAGCATCCGCAACTACAACAAAAGTATTAAGGTAAACCTAACCATAGCATGAAACATATGGATCCAAATCAGCCCCTTAAGAAGCAATGCATAAACTAGGGTTTAAGCTTCTCTCACTCTAGCAACCCATCATCTAATTATTACTCCCCAATGCCTTCCTCTAGGCCCAAACAATGGTGAAGTGGCATGTAGTCGACGTTCACATAACACCACTAGAGGAGAGACAACATACATCTCATCAAAATATCGAACGAATACCAAATTCACATGACTACTAATAGCAAGACTTCTCCCATGTCCTCAAGAACAAAAGTAACTACTCACAAAGCATAAACATGTTCATAATCAGAGGGGTATTAATATGAATATAGGATCTGAACATATGATCTTCCACCAATTAAACCAACTAGAATCAACTACAAGGAGTAATTAACACTACTAGCAACCTACTAGCACCAATCCCAGACTTGGAGACAAGAATTGGATACAAGAGATGAACTAGGGTTTTGAGAGGAGATGGTGCTGATGAAGATGTTGATGGAGATTGCCCTCTCCCGATGAGAGGAACATTGGTGATGACGATGGCGATGATTTCCCCCTTCGGGAGGGAAGTTTCCCCGGCAGAACAGCTCCACCAGATCCCTAGATTGGTTCCGCCAAGGTTCCGCCTCGTGGCGGCGGAGTTTCGTCTGAGAAGATGGCTTGCTATTTTTTTCCCATCGAAAAACTTCATATAGCAGAAGATGGCCACCAGAGGGCCACCAGGGGGCCCACGAGGTAGGGGGCGCGCCCAGGGGGGTAGGGCGCGCCCCCACCCTCGTGGGCAGGGTGTGGCCCTGTGGTGAATCTCTTCTGGGCGCGCCCCCACCCTCATGGGCAGGGTGTGGCCCTCTGGTGAATCTCTTCCGCTGAGTATTTTTTATATATTCTAAAAACGTCTTCCGTGAAGTTTCAAGATTTTTGGAGCTGTGTAGAATAGGTCTCTAATATTTGCTCCTTTTCCAGCCCAGAATACCTGCTGTCGGCATTCTCCCTCTTCATGTAAACCTTGTAAAATAAGAGAGGATAGGCATAAGTATTGTGACATAATGTGTAATAACAGCCCAAAATGCAATAAATATTGATATAAAAGCATGATGCAAAATGGACGTATCACTGCCGAGCACTACTTTGAAGAAGTTCTTGAAGGCGCTCGTTCGATAGAGGCTTAGTGCTCGAAGAATATTATGTTCTAGTGACATGTACTCTCATTGTAAAAACAATGTTTTATTGAGTTATCAAGGCTGTGTTTATACTTTTGCCTGAAAGTATTATGATGCCTCGTGTGCAGCCGTTTATGTATATATGTATATAACCTGAAAGTGTGCAGTCGTCGGCTTCCACCCCCACGCATATAATGCGGGGGTGTTTGCAAAAAACGCGTATTCACACTTGATCCAACGTCTTGGTCCATTAAGGAGGTGGTAGCGCAGCGAACGAGGCAATCGGACTATATTGCTTTAACACTTTCACTTAGCCATATGAGTTTGACGGTGGGGCTACTATATAGCCCCTGGTACTTCTACGCTCGTCCAAATACGGGGCGCATACGTACATGACCGGGAAACGACCCTTCGTTAATGCGGAGGAATCCCGAAGATTCCGTTGAGTCATCGAGTGGCTGACCAGTCTCGCGCTTTATCATGACAGTCAGTTTTCAGCTTTCTCTACTGAGGTGCTCATCCGGATGAAACAGGGCACAATCACAGTAGTTCTCCCAGTGCTACCTTAGCCGATATAGCGGAACGTAAGGTACCAAAACGTGGCAGCCGAGCAAACCCAACATTTGACCAAAGACATGATTCGGAGCTAATGCATATAAGCCCAAACTCGCGACGCCGAACACTCCCTAAGGTATTCGGTCTTTATAACATATGCCGGGCTGAACGAGCCCTTAATAATAAACCCCGGATGTCCAGGTATGTGCAATATCCTGACGTGTCCACATGCCAATACGTCAGCATCCTTCTCAGTTGTATTGAGTATCCGGAGGATGTGAATAACAAGAGACAACAAAAAAGGTTTACGCAGTGTCTTAATCTAAAAAGAAACCTTTGAGCAGGTCCCTGCTGCACGCCTGCGCCTGTGTGTCCGTTGTGCCGTGTCCTGGAAAGGTGTAGCACGATTTTTATCTGTAAAAGAGAAGAACTTAGGTGAAAGTTGTCATGCCAGAAAATTGGTTATTATCAATAAACCATTAAAATTCAAGATAAGTCAAGGTGAGTAGGACTAGCCCTGATTACACGCAGGAAGCCCCTGGTACCATCTAGGAGGGCTTGATCATCAAACAAGTCTCATGTATATGTACTGGTGCACCGAACTCGTCTAACTGTGTCCATGGTCTTGACGACCTATCATTTTTTTCTGGTTGGTGAGGCCGTCTAGTGCTCGGCGGCTAAATCCGCCGCACATTCTTCCGCGCGTAGAGCACGCTCAGTATTTCCGTTAACTGTGATGGTGCCACGTGGACCGGGCATCTTAAGCTTGAGAGAAGCGTAATGCGGGATTGCATTAAAACGAGCGAAAGCCGCTCTTCCGAGTAGTGCCTGATAGCCACTTCGGAATGGAGCGATGTAGAAAGTTAACCTTTCGCTTCGGAAGTTGTCGGAAGAACCGAATACAACCTCTAGTAATAGAGAGCCCGTGCAGCGGGCCTCTAGGCCTGGTATTACTCCCTTGAAGGTAGTATTACTATGGCTTATTTTTGTCGGGTCTATCCCCATTTTGCAGACTGTGTCCTGATATATCAGATTTAGACCACTGCCGCCGTCCATGAGGACTCGTGTGAGATGGTATCCGTTTATTATTGGGTCTAACACCAAGGCAGTCAATCCTTCGTGCCGGATGTTTGTCGCGTGATCCCCGCGATCAAAACTGATCGGGCAGGTGATACGTCCATTTTGCATCATACTTTTATATCGATATTTATTGCATTATGGGTTGTTATTACACATTATGTCACAATACTTATGCCTATTCTCTCTTATTTTACAAGGTTTACATAAAGAGGGAGAATGCCGGCAGCTAGGATTCTAGGTTGGAAAAGGAGCAAATATTAGAGAGCTATTCTGCACAGCTCCAAAAGTCCAGAAACTCCACGGAAGATGTTTTCCAAATATATAAAAAATACTGAGAGCAAGAACTTCACCAGGGGGCCACACCCTGCCCACGAGGGTGGGGGCGCGCCCCCCTACCTCGTGGGCCCCCTGGTGGCCCTTCGGTGTCCATCTTCTGCTATATGAAGTCTTTCGATGGGAAAAAATAAGAAGCCATCTTCTTGGACGAAACTCCGCTGCCACGAGGCGGAACCTTGGCGGAACCAATCTAGGGCTCTGGCGGAGCTGTTCTGTCGGGGAAACTTCCCTCCCGGAGAGGGAAATCATTGCCATCGTCATCACCAACGCTCCTCTCATCGGGAGAGGGCAATCTCCATCAACATCTTCATCAGCACCATCTCCTCTCAAAACCCTAGTTCATCTCTTGTATCCAATTCTTGTCTCCAAGTCCGGGATTGGTGCTAGTAGGTTGCTAGTAGTGTTAATTACTCCTTGTAGTTGATGCTAGTTGGTTTAATTGGTGGAAGATCATATGTTCAGATCCTATATGCATATTAATACCCCTCTGATTATGAACATGTTTATGCTTTGTCAGTAGTTACTTTTGTTCCTGAGGACATGGGAGAAGTCTTGCTATTAGTAGTCATGTGAATTTGGTATTCGTTCAATATGTTGATGAGATGTATGTTGTCTCTCCTCTAGTGGTGTTATGTGAACGTCGACTACATGACACTTCACCATTGTTTGGGCCTAGAGGAAGGCACTGGGGAGTAATAAGTAGATGATGGGTTGCTAGAGTGACAGAAGCTTAAACCCTAGTTTATGCATTGCTTTGTAAGGGGCTGATTTGGATCCATATGTTTCATGTTATGGTTAGGTTTACCTTAATACTTTTGTTGTAGTTGCGGATGCTTGCAACAGAGGTTAATTATAAGTGGGATGCTTGTCCAAGTAAGGGCAGTACCCAAGCACCGGTCCACCCACATACCAAATTATCAAAGTACCGAACGCGAACCATATGAGCGTGATGAAAACTAGCTTGGCGATATTCCCATGTGTCCTCGGGAGCGCTTTTCTCTATATAAGAGTTTGTCCAGGCTTGTTCTTTGCTACAAAAAGGATTGGGCCACCTTGCTGCAGTTTATTTACTTTTGTTACTTGTTGCTCGTTACAAATTATCCTATCACAAAACTATCTGTTACCACTTGTTTCAGTACTTGTAGAGAATACCTTGCTGGAAACCGCTTATCATTTCCTTCTGCTCCTCGTTGGGTTCGACACTCTTACTTATCGAAAGGACTATGATAGATCCCCTATACTTGTGGGTCATCAAGACTCTTTTCTGGCGTCGTTGCCGGGGAGTGAAGCGCCTTCGGTAGGTGGAATTTGGTAAGGAATAATTTATATAGTGTGCTGAAATTTACTGTCACTTGTTACTATGGGAAGTAATCCTCTGAGGGGCTTGTTCGGGGTATCTTCACCCCGACCAGTAGAGCAAAGAGTTGCTCCTCAACCTACTCAACCTACTGAAAATGAAAATGAAAATGTCTGCTTTGAAATTCCTTCGGGTATGATAGAAAAACTGCTAGCTAATCCCTTTTTAGGAGATGGAACAAAACATCCTGATGAGCATCTAATATATGTGGATGAAGTTTGTGGATTATTTAAGCTTGTAGGTGTACCCGGAGATGTTGTTAAGAAGAAGTTCTTCCCTTTATCTTTGAAGGGAGACACATCGACATGGTATAGGCTATGTGATGATATGGGGTCTTGGAATTACAAACGATTGAAATTGGAATTTCGTCAGAAGTTTTATCCAATGCATCTTGTTCATCGTGATCGCAATTACATATATAATTTTTGGCCTCGTGAAGGAGAAAGCATAGCTCAAGCTTGGGGGAGGCTTAAATCAATGTTATATTCATGCCCCAATCATGAGCTCTCGAGTAAAATGATTATTCAAAATTTCTATGCTCGGCTTTTTGATAACAATCGCACCATGCTTGATACTTCTTGTGCTGGCTCTTTTATGATGAAGACTATTGAATTCAAATGGAATTTATTGGAAAGAATTAAACGCAACTCTGAAGATTGGGACCTCGACAAAGGTAAGGAGTCAGGTATAACACCTAGTTTTGATCGTGTTAAATCTTTTATGGATACCGATATTTTTCGTAAATTTAGCACTAAATATGGACTTGACTCTGAGATAGTAGCTTCTTTCTGTGAATCTTTTGCTACTTATGTTGATCTCCCCAAGGCGAAGTGGTTTAAATATCATCCTCCCATACAAGTAAAAGTAGCTGCACCTATTAAAGTTGAAGAAAAGATTGTCACTTATAATGATCCTATTGTTCCTACTTCTTATGTTGAGAAACCACCTTTCCCTGTTAGGATAAAGGATCATGCTAAAGCTTCAACTGTAGTTCGTAAAAGCAATATTAAAACATATACACCTCCTGAGCAAGTTAAAGTTGAACCTAATATTGCTATTGTTAAAGATCTCTTGTCTGATAATATTGATGGGCATGTTATTTATTTCTGTGATGAAACTGCTAGAACTGCTAAACCCTGTGCTAAAGATAAACCTAGACCTGTGGTAGGCATGCCTGTTATTTCTGTTAAAATAGGAGATCATTGTTATCATGGTTTATGTGATATGGGTGCTAGTGCTAGTGAAATACCTTATTCCTTATACAAAGAAGTTATGCATGATATTGCACCTGCTGAGATGGAAGATATTGATGTCACAATTAAACTTGCCAATAGAGATACTATTTCACCAATGGGAATTGTTAGAGATGTTGAAGTCTTGTGTGGGAAAACTAAATATCCTGCTGATTTTCTTGTTCTTGGTTCCCCACAAGATAGCTTTTGTCCCATTATATTTGGTAGACCCTTCTTGAACACTGTTAATGCTACCATAGATTGCAAAGAGATGTTGTTACTATCGGTTTAGATGATATGACTCATGAATTTAATTTCTCTAAATTTAGTAGACAACACCGTGAAGAAGAATTACCTAGTAAGGATGAAATTATTGGTCTTGCTTCTATTGCCGTACCTCCTAGTGATCCTTTAGAACAATATTTGCTAGACCATGAAAATGACATGTTTATGAATGAAAGAAGGGAATAGATGAAGTATTCTTTAAACAGGAACCTATTCTGAAAAACAATTTACCTGTTGAAATCCTAGGGGATCCTCCTCCACCCAAGGGTGATCCCGTGTTTGAGCTTAAACTGTTACCCGATACTCTTAAATATGCTTATCTTGATGAGAAAAAGATATATCCTGTTATTATTAGTGCTAACCTTTCACAGCATGAGGAAGAGAGATTATTGAAAACTCTGAAGAAGCACCATGCTGCAATTGGGTATACTCTTGATGATCTTAAGGGCATTAGTCCCACTCTATGTCAACATAAAATAAATTTGGAAGAAGATGCTAAACCAGTTCGTGATCATCAATGCCGGCTGAATCCTAAAATGAAAGAAGTGGTAAGAAAGGAAATACTAAAGCTCCTTGAGGCAGGTATAATCTATCCCGTTGCTGATAGTCAGTGGGTAAGTCTTGTCCATTGTGTCCCTAAGAAGGGAGGTATTACTGTTGTTCCTAATGGTAAAGATGAATTGATCCCTCAAAGAATTATTACAGGTTATAGGATGGTAATCGATTTTCGCAAATTAAATAAGGCTACTAAAAAGGATCATTACCCCTTACCTTTTATCGATCAAATGCTAGAAAGATTATCCAAACATACACATTTTTGCTTTCTAGATGGTTATTCTGGTTTCTCTCAAATACCTGTGTCAGCCAAAGATCAATCAAAGACTACTTTTACATGCCCTTTTGGTACTTTTGCTTATAGATGTATGCCTTTTGGTTTATGTAATGCACCTGCTACCTTTCAAAGATGCATGATGGCTATATTCTCTGACTTTTGTGAAAAGATTTGTGAGGTTTTCATGGACGACTTTTCCGTCTATGGATCTTCTTTTGATGATTGCTTGAGCAACCTTGATCGAGTTTTGCAGAGATGTGAAGAAACTAATCTTGTCTTGAATTGGGAAAAGTGCCACTTTATGGTTAATGAAGGTATTGTCTTGGGGCACAAAGTTTCTGAAAGAGGTATTGAAGTTGATAAAGCCAAGGTTGATGCTATTGAAAAGATGCCATGTCCCAAGGACATCAAAGGTATAAGAAGTTTCCTTGGTCAGCCGGATTTTATAGGAGGTTCATTAAGGACTTCTCAAAAATTTCTCGGCCTCTGACTAATTTATTACAAAAAGATATACCATTTGTTTTTTATGATGATTGTGTAGAAGCATTTGAAATACTTAAGAAAGCATTGAATCTCTGCACCTATTGTTCAGCCACCTAATTGGAATTTACCCTTTGAAATTATGTGTGATGCTATTGATTATGCTGTAAGTGTTGTTCTAGGACAAAGAGTTGATAAGAAATTAAATGTTATTCAACATGCTACTAAAACCCTAGACAATGCTCAAAGAAATTATGCTACTACTGAAAAGGAATTCTTAGCGGTTGTATTTGCTTGTGATAAGTTAAGACCTTATATTGTTGATTCTAAAGTAACTATTCACACTGATCATGCCGCTATTAAGTATCTTATGGAAAAGAAAGGTGCTAAACCTAGACTTATTAGATGGGTTCTCTTGCTACAAGAATTTGACTTAGATATTGTTGCTAGAAAGGGAGCTGAGAACCCCGTTGCAGACAACTTGTCTAGGTTAGAAAATGTGCTTGATGACCCACTTCCTATTGATGATAGCTTTCCTGATGAGCAATTAAATGTCATAAATGCTCTCATACTGTTCCATGGTATGCTGATTATGCTAATTACATTGTTGCTAAGTTTATACCACCTAGTTTCACATACCAGCAAAAGAAAAAGTTCTTCTATGATTTGAGCCATTACTTTTGGGATGACCCACATCTTTATAAAGAAGGAGTAGATGGTGTTATTAGACGTTGTGTACCTGAGCATGAACAGGAACAGATCCTACGGAAGTGTCACTCCGAAGCTTATGGAGGACACCATGCTGGATATAGAACTGCACATAAGGTATTTCAATCTTGTTTTTATTGGCCTACTCTCTTCAAGGATGCCCGTAAGTTTGTCTTATCTTGTGATGAATGCCAAAGAATTGGTAATATTAGTAGACGTCAAGAAATGCCTATGAAGTATTCACTCGTTATTGAACCATTTGATGTTTGGGGCTTTGACTATATGGGACACTTTCCTTCCTCCAATGGATACACACATATTTTAGTTGTTGTTGATTACGTTACTAAGTGGGTAGAAGCTATTCCAACTGGTAGTGCTGATCATAACACCTCTATTAAAATACTTAAAGAAGTTATTTTCCAAGATTTGGAGTCCCTAGATAATTAACGACTATTGGTGGTTCACATTTTATTCATGGTGCTTTCCGTAAAATGCTTGCTAAATATGATGTTAACCATAGAATTGCATCTCCTTATCACCCACAGTCTAGTGGTCAGGTAGAATTGAGTAATAGAGAGCTCAAATTAATTTTGCAAAAGACTGTTAATAGATCTAGAAAGAATTGGTCCAAGAAACTTGATGATGCATTATGGGCCTATAGAACTGCATATAAAAATCCTATGGGTACGTCTCCGTATAAAATGGTTTATGGAAAAGCATGTCACTTACCTCTTGAACTAGAACACAAGGCATATTGGGCTATTAAAGAACTCAATTATGATTTCAAACTTGCCGGTGAGAAGAGGCTATTTGATATTAGCTCACTTGATGAATGGAGAACCCAAGCCTATGAAAATGCCAAGTTGTTTAAAGAAAAAGTTAAAAGATGGCATGACAAAAGAATACAAAAGCGTGAGTTTAAAGCAGGTGATTATGTATTGCTATACAACTCTCGTTTAAGATTTTTTGCAGGAAAACTTCTCTCTAAATGGGAAGGCCCTTATGTTATCGAGGAGGTCTATCGTTCCGGTGCCATAAAAATTAACAACTTCGAAGGCACAAATCCGAAGGTGGTGAACGGTCAAAGAATCAAACATTATATCTCAAGTAATCCCATAAATGTTGAAACCAATGTTATTGAAACCGTAACCCCGAAGGAATACATAAGGGACACTTTCCGGAACGTTTCAGACTCCAAAAAGGAATAGGTATGCGGTACGGTAAGTAAACCGACTCCAAAACAGTTTTTAAGGCAATATTTCTCCGTTTTGCAATATTTAGAAAAATAGAAAAATAAGAAGCAGTCCGGGAAGGATACGAGGGCTCCACGAGGGTGGAGGGCGCGCCCCCCTACCTCGTGGGCACTTCGTGCGCTTTCCGGACTCCGTTTTCATACACGACACGCATTTTGGTCGGTAAAAATTCATTATATAATCTCCCGGAGGTTTTGACTCCCGTATCACGCAAAAATCTCCTGTCTTTGTTTCGAGCTGTTTTCTGTCAGGGTTGTCAAGGCCAGGCACTATGTCGTCTCCCTCCTCCTCCAACCATGAGGGCAACGATGCTTGGCTAATGAAGATAGAGCTAAAGAGAGAAGAACCCATGGAGATCTGCAAGGATGAGGGGATCAAGAAGGCAATGGAGGACCAAGTTCCGGCAATAGCAGACATCCTTCAACTTGATCACAATCTTCTTACCCCAACTGATATTGAAGCTTTCAAGATGATTGAGTTAGCTCGTATACAAAATAAGTATCTCACACATGAAAATATTTTGTTGAAGGAGCATATCATTGCACTCAAAGGCATTATCCGCAAGTTAGAAGACCTCCTACGCTCTATGTGTGACTATCCATCATCAACAACTCCACCTTCTTCACCAACAAAGAAGAACTGAGCATCAGGTATGGGCACTCCACTTGGCAACTGCCAAGCTTGGGGGAGTGCCCCGGTATCGTATCACCATCACTTTATCTTTACCGTTTTTCATAGTTCGATCCCTTTGGTAACATCTTCATCTAGTAGAATAAAAGTTCTTAGTTTGATCTAGTCGAGAGTTTTCCTTTATAATCCTTCTACATAATCGAGTCCGTGAGCTATATATAATAAAAGTATAGTGTTGACAGGGCTTGATCATTTTGGTCATGATCTTAAGTGAATAAAAGAAAAGAGAAAGAAATAAAAAGAAACAAAGAGATCATATGGATCTTATGGAGAGTAATGAGCTCAAATAGAAAAAGTATGATGAATAAAAGTTGTTGAGAGTTTACAAACATAGTTTTGGTCATCGTTGCAATTAATAGGAAGTAATAAAGAAATAGAGGTCTTCACATATAAATATACTATCTTGGACATCTTTTATGATTGTGAGCACTCATTAAAATATGACATGCTAAAAAGTTGGCGTTGGACAAGGAAGACAACGTAATAGGTTATGTTTTGTTACATCTGAGATCAATTATATTGTCATAGATCATCCAACATGGTTGAGCTTGCCTTTCCCCCTCATGCTAGCCAAATTCATCGCACCAAGTAGAGATACTACTTGTGCTTCCAAATACCCTTAAACCAGTTTTACCATGAGAGTCCACCATACCTACCTATGGATTGAGTAAGATCCTCCAAGTAAGTTGTCATCGGTGCAAAGCAATAAAAATTGCTCTCTAATATGTATGACTTATTAGTGTGGGAGAAAATAAGCTTTATACGATCGTGTGATATGGAAGAAATAAAAGCGACGGACTGCATAATAAAGGTCCATATCACAAGTGGCAATATAAAGTGACGTTCTTTCGCATTAAGATTTTGTGCATCCAACCATAAAAGCGCATGACAACCTCTGCTTCCCTCTGCGAAGGGCCTATCTTTTACTTTTATCTCCTACCTTGCATAAGAGTCATGGTGATCTTCACCCTTCCTTTTTACATTTTATCCTTTGGCAAGCACAGTATGTTGGAAAGATCCTGGTATATATGGCTAATTGGATGTGAGTTTTCATGAACTATTATTGTTGACATTACCCTTGAGGTAAAACGTTGGGAGGCAAAACTATAAGCCCCTATTGTCGTGGTTCTAAGTCTGACAGTAATGTAGGGGGGTAGGTATGGAGAGGCAAGATCTTAGCTATGGAGTAGTTGTAAGCACACGAGGTTTACGAGTTCAGGCCCTTCTCGGAGGAAGTAATAGCCCTACGTCTCGGAGCCCGGAGGCGGTCGACTGGATTATGTGTGTATGAATTACAGGGGTGCGAACCCTTTACACTGAGGAGGGGGTGGCTTATATAGAGTTCGCCGGACCCCTCCGGCCCTCAGTTGTGCAGGGTTTTAAATACATTAAGGTCGGGCGTTACTGGTAACGCCCCTAATAAAGTGCTATGATGACCATAAAAGCTACTTAATAACCATTAGCGTGCGGAGTGCCTTTAGGTCTCCTGGCCGTCGAGTGGTTGGTCTTGGTCGAGTGATTGCTTCTTGGTCGAGTGTCTTCGAGTCTGTCGAGTGGAACACCTCCAAGTCGATTGAAAGGTGATTTCTTCTAGAGATGTCCTTGGGTAGGGCAGTTAGGACAGGTCCATGACCCTACCCTAGGTACATAGCTTCATCATTAGCCCCCGAATGGATCGAGGTTTGAGTGGGGAAGGAGTTGAGAACTTCTCCGACTCATTTTTCATGCCATGAGCATATCTTGTTTCGGATCAATGAACCTGAGTGATGACAGCAACTTCCTTTTCAGTCGCCTTGATCCATTCTTAGTTTTTTGTCGAGTGAGTTTCTTTACTTGAAAGGCTCCGAGTGACGGCGTGGAGGAGATCTTCCGTCTGACAAGTTGTTCTGCTGCCCGCAGATTTCGCGGGATTCGAATTTTGGGAAGCGCGCGGGACGGGGGAGGCCGCAGTAATCGGATGGGATAGGGCGGAGCCGCCTCGATCTCCGCGCCACCTTTTTCGCCATGTATCGCGCGGCGATTGTTACGGGATTTGACAGGACCGTCCGGGCCTACCAGTCAGCCACTCGGAAGCGACCTCATATAAGGCGTCGGACCGGGGTTTCTTGAACAGTGCGTTCCCATTTCCTCTTCTCCTCTTCAGGCTTCTTCGTCGCGCTCGCTCTCGCCCCAGCGCCGCCGCTCCGTACGCGCGTCTCGCCGGCGACGATGGGGAAGGAGAAGACGGCGGCTCTGGAGCGGGCGAAGAAGGCGACGGCAAAGGCGAAGGGGAAGGCGACCAGTCGGGGTGGATCTTCCTCGCGAGCCGGCCTGCCGAAGGGCTGGATCCAGGGCGACTGGATCCGCTCGGCGATCCGCCAAGAAGACCTCGACGACCTAGCCGACGGAGGACTGATCCCCCATGGATCGGCGCGGCTTCCGGGGAAGGAATCCGAGCCGCAACCTCGGGAGGGTGAGCGCGTTCTCCTTGCCACCCACGTCGACCGTGGATTTTCCTTGCCTCCTCACCCTTTCTTTCGGGGATTTCTGAATTTCTTTGGGGCACAACTCCACCACTTCACTCCCAACACAATCGTGTATCTCGCTGCTTTCGTGTCTTTGTGCGAGAATTTCTTGGGTTGTCGGCCTCACTGGGGTCTTTTCAAGCACATTTTCACCTGTCGTTCTCAGACGGTGAAAAAGGCCAATCCGAGTGACGAGAGAACACAAGTGATTCAGATGTGTGGGGGTCTTGGTGTTCAGATGAGAGGGAAAAGTTCCTTTCCAGCCATGATTCTTCCCGACTCGGTTCGCGGATGGCAGTCGACCTGGTTTTACTGCAAAGACCAGCCGACGCCAGGGCAGTCGACTGGCCTCCCTCCTTTTACCATGGACCGAGTGAGGAAACCTCCTCTTTGAAGGTGCTCCCGGAGGAGAAGGCGCAGGTTAGGGTGCTGGTCGAACGAGTGGTCCAGCTTATCCGTGACGGGGTCACCGGTATGGATCTCTTGGAGGTTTTCCTTCAGCGGCGCATCCAGCCTCTTCAAGCCCGAGACCATCCGATGTGGATGTATTCGGGTCTTGACGACTCCACTCGGATTCACCCGGAGGAGGTCGATGACGACACACTGGAGAAGTGGCTGTCGGGCATGACCGGAAACAAGGACAACCCCAGGGGAGCCAGGAGAGTTCCTCCATTCGACCAGTCCCATGTACCAGAGAAGGTCCGATTCTGAGCTTTTGATTGTAATCTGAATTCACTCGCGCAGCTGTCTATACTGCGTCGACTGACTTTATTCTTCCTGCTTTCTTTCAGGCCCTTATCGAAATGTATTCAATGCCCAACGGAGAGCAAGAGCAAGACCTGGAAGGAGAGGCGAGCGGCGGCGACAGTGGCGAATGTGTTCTGACGGTGAAGGGGACGAAGAAAGCGACGACTCAAGTGACGAAGAAGAAGTCGAGTCGCCTCCTCGCAGGGAGAGGCGATCCAAGCTTGACCAAGAACGACCGAGCGCCCGTGAAAAGGCGATTGCTCAGGCTGGTCAGTCTTCAAAGCGTCCTCGGACCTCTTCACCAACCCCAACTGAAAAAGCGTCAAAGCATCCCAAAGTTGCAGAGCCGAAGCTTCGGAAGGCGTTGCCGAAGATTAAGATTGACATCCCCGTCGCTTCTGCGTGAGTGTCTCCCTTTGTATTCACTCGACGCCCCGTGCTGTTTGTTTTTCTTGATTTAACCAGACGAACTTTGGAACTGGCAGCGCTGCTACTTCCGGGACCTCAGCTTACAGGGACGAGGATGAGGTAATGGAGGATGCGGTCACTTCCAATCTGGGTATGATTTCTGCCATTCTGTCTTTATTTGGTCGACTCAACTGCAATGTGTACCATTGGGTGATGTGATTTTGGCGATTGACTTTGAACAGCTCCTAACATTATTGACCTCCCCGATGATGATGATGAAGAGCCGAGAGGCCTTTGACGAGGAAAAATAGGCAAGCTCCTGCAAGCAAGGTGCCACAGTCGACGCCGAGGGCGAACCAGTCGTTCAGGACGCTGGTGATGCCAATCGGGGTTCTGTCACTTTCGCCGTGCCATTGTCGAGTGCCTTGCCTTCTTCGTCGACTGCTCAGGCCCCTGTCGACCCACCTTCAGTTTTTGCGACCCATCATGTCCCAGAGGACGAAGTGAATGCTGCCAAGGAAGCCATACGCCAGGCGGGCATTATGATGGAGAAGATGAAGATGGTGCGGGACGCCAGTCAGGCCGCCTACGACGCCAGCTCGGCTCTCCAAAGCAACGTTCAGGTTAGTTGGTCACCGCTTGTTCTGTTAGGATATGCTATCTGAAGACTCTCTTTCCGAAAATCTTTGCATCTGTACACCCACTGGGTGCGTCGATTGAATTTTTGAACTAGTGGGGGCACGCTGAGTGCACCCACTGGGTGTAGTCCCCGAGACTACGGTGGACTGCTGGCAGTCGACTGTAGTCTTTGTATTTTGATTCTTTCGCTCGATGTGGTCTGGCCGCGTCGAGTGTAAACCGAACTGGTAGTTTGTCTCTTCTACTCGGTCTGGGCGAGTGGGATCAGAACCGGTGGGGGCACGCCAAGTGCACCCACTGGGTGTAGTCCCCGAGACCGCGGTCGACTGCTGGCAGTCGACTGTGGTCTGAGTTCTATGGTCTGAGTTCTTCTTTCTCTCTTTTTTTACTCCCTGCACTCGACTCCGGCGGGCCGTCGAGTGGGATCAGAACCGGTGGGGGCACGCAAAGTGCACCCACTGGGTGTAGTCCCCGAGACTATGGTGGACTGCGGGCAGTCGACCGTAGTCTTAGTATTTATTGTCTTTGTCGTTTTTCGCTGTAAAATAACTTCTCCTCCCTGATTGCAGAAATCTTGTGATCTTGGAGCTCGCTTTGCTGACTTGGAGAAACAGCAGATCCAACTGAACCTTGACTTGGAATTGGCCAAGACAGAGCTGCAAAAGGCCAAGGACGACGCCAATGGTAAGACGAGCTTGTCGACTGGTTTGTCTTAGGCTTGAGTACCCTTCTGCTCTTTCTGAATCAAGCACCATTTCTTTGCAGAAAAACTGAGAGAAGCTCTGGCGAAGAAGGATCAGGATTTGGCTGCTGCTCAAAAGGAAGCTGACGACAGAACCGCTCTGGCTGAACAGAAACTGGCTTCGGTCGGCCAGTTGGAAGAAGAGAACACCAAGATGAAATCTGCTCTGAACGAAGCCAACAAGGAGTGCACGCGCTTGAAGAAGGACAATCTCAACCTGTACGAGAAGATGGAAGGCATCGCTCGCAGGAGGGACGATCTGGAGAGCTATCTGAGGAGCCTTGCCAAGAAGTTGTTCATCAAGCTTGAAGGTACACATTTTGTTCCGACTGATGTTTTTTGTCGACTCAGCGTATGAAAATTGACTTATCCTTGGATCGTGAATGCAGAGTTTTGCCAGAACTTCGAGGAGGAGACTGGGCGGATTGAGCCAGGTTTGGACCCAATCAATTCTCCCGTGAAAGATGAAACTGCCATGAATCTGCTCCGACTGGAATCCCGCATCGACGGTGTTGTGGACTACTTGGCTCGACTGAAGGTCGCCACGTCACGGATCGACACGGCACTTTGGCCAGAGGCCACGCTCCAGAATGATCTTGAGTCCCTGATGACTCGACTTAACGAGATCCCTGATCGAGTGCAGGAGTGGAAGAAATCTTCTGCCCGGTGTGGTGCTGATGTGGCTCTGTCTTTGGTTCGTGTCCACTGCAAGGAGGTGCGACAAGATAAGCTGGCAGCAATCAAGGTCGCCAACACCCAGAAGCATGACTTCCGATCTTTTATGGAGACTTTCATCGCTGCAGCCACTCGGATCGCCGACGGCGTCGACCTGGACGAGTTCGTCGAGCCTGCCAGTCCTCCTCCTGCGGAGTGAACAAACTTTTATGCCCCACCTTAAATTTGCCTCGGAATGCCGAGTGGTTTTTGTAACCGTTAAACTCTTTCGGGCTGAATGCCCGAGCACTTCGATCTTGGTCTGGAACCTTTAGGATTTATCTGAACTTGGTTTATCATTGAATATCTTCATGAATCCTCCGTCGAGTGGAACTCGTTCTTCACTCGAGACAACTTTTGTATTTGTGGCGCAGCTCCGAAGGAGAAGGTAGCAGTCGACCTGCACCTCGTCGTCCTTGCGGGTCGGGATGGAGCGCATTGTATTTGTGGCGAAGCTCCCAAGGAGAAGGTGGCAGTCGACCTGCACCTCGTCGTCCTTGCGAGTGGGATGGAGCGCACGTTGTATTTGTGGCAAAGCTCCCAAGGAGAAGGTGGCAGTCGACCTGCACCTCGTCGTCCTTGCGGAGTGGGATGGAGCGCACGTTGTATTTGTGGCGAAGCTCCCAAGGAGAAGGTGGCAGTTGATCTGCACCTCGTCGTCCTTACGGATGAGATGGAGCGCACGTTGTATTTGTGGCGAAGGCTCCTAAGGGAGAAGGTGGTAGTCGACCTGCACCTTCCTCGTCCTTGTGGATTGAGATGGAGCGCACGTTGTGTTTGTGGCGAAAGCTCCCAAGGAGAAGGGTAGTCGACCTGCACCTCGTTCGTCCTTGTGGATTGAGATGTGTTTCGTACTTAGGCGAGTCCTGGACTGCCGCTAAGCCCCCGAGTGGGAGGTTGGCTCCCCACTCGGTAGGATTTTCAAATACTTAGGTGAGTACTGGACTGCAGCTAAGCCCCCGAGTGGGAGGGTCGCCCACCACTCGGTAGGATTTTCAAATACTTAGGCGAGTACTGGACTGCTGCTAAGCCCCTGAGTGGGAGGGTCGCTCTCCACTCGGTAGGATTTTTCAAATTTAGGCGAGTACCGGACTGCAGCTAAGCCTCGAGTGGGAGGGTCGCTCACCACTCGGTAGGATTTTTCAAACTTAGGCGAGTACTGGACTGCAGCTAAGCCCCCGAGTGGGAGGGTCGCTCACCACTCGGTAGGATTTTTCAAATACTTAGGCGAGTACTGGACTGCAGCTAAGCCCCCGAGTGGGAGGGTCGCTCTCACCACTCGGTAGGATTTTTCAAATACTTAGGCGAGTACTGGACTGCAGCTAAGCCCCCGAGTGGGAGGGGCGCTCACCACTCGGTAGGATTTTCAAATACTTAGGCGAGTACTGGACTGCAGCTAAGCCCCCGAGTGGGAGGGTCGCTCTCCACTCGGTAGGATTTTCAAATACTTAGGCGAGTACGGACTGCAGCTAAAGCCCCCGAGTGGGAGGGTCGCTCACCACTCGGTAGGATTTTTCAAAACTTAGGCGAGTACTGGACTGCAGCTAAGCCCCGAGTGGGGAGGGTCGCTCACCACTCGGTAGGATTTTCAAAACTTAGGCGAGTACGGACTACAGCTAAGCCCCCGAGTGGGAGGGGTCGCTCTCCACTCGGTAGGATTTTCAAACCTAGGGCGAGTACCGGACCTGGAGCTAGCCTCCGAGTGGGAGGGTCGCTCACCACTCATAGGATTTTTCACTTAGGCGAGTACCGGACTGCAGCTACGCCCCAGGGGGTCACCACTCGGTAGGATTTTCAAATACTTAGGCGAGTACTGGACTGCAGCTAAGCCCCCGAGTGGGAGGGTCGCTCACCACTCGGTAGGATTTTCAAATACTTAGGCGAGTACTGGACTGCAGCTAAGCCCCCGAGTGGGAGGGTCGCTCACCACTCGGTAGGATTTTCAAATACTTAGGCGAGTACTGGACTGCAGCTAAGCCCCCGAGTGGGAGGGTCGCTCACCACTCGGTAGGATTTTCAAATACTTAGGCGAGTACTGGACTGCAGCTAAGCCCCCGAGTGGGAGGCTGGTTCACCACTCGGTAGGATTTTTCAAATACTTAGGCGAGTACTGGACTGCAGCTAAGCCCCCGAGTGGGAGGTGGCTTCACCACTCGGTAGGATTTTCAAATACTTAGGCGAGTACTGGACTGCAGCTAAGCCCCGAGTGGGAGGCTGGCTCACCACTCGGTAGGAAATTATTTTTACAAACTTAGGCGAAACGGATTCGCAGCTAAGCCACCCGCTGGGGGATTTCTCACGCAAACAAAAACAATAACAATCACTGGGAAAATTATAACGCTCTTGTCTTTGATAAATAAACTACAGAAGTTTTTCTTATTACATCTCATCCGAGTGAGAATTCAAGTATAAAAGGGGCGGAGCAGCTCCGCATTCCAGGCTCGTGGCTCATCAATCTGGCGATCGACATTATAAAGGTGGTACGCTCCATTGTGGAGGACTCTGGTGACTATGAAGGGACCTTCCCAAGTAGGAGCGAGTTTGTGTGGTTTCTGTTGATCCACTCGGAGGACCAAGTCTCCTTCTTGGAAGGCTCGACTCTTCACATTTCTGGCATGGAATCGACGCAAGTCTTGCTGATAGATGGTCGATCGGATCATGGCCATTTCTCTTTCTTCTTCCAGGAGGTCGACTGCGTCCTGCCGGGCTTGTTCTGCTTCATCTTCAGAGTAGAGCTCGACTCGGGGTGCGTTGTGAAGCAGGTCACTCGGCAAAACTGCTTCGGCTCCGTAGACCAGAAAGAATGGGGTTCTTCCAGTCGATCGGTTCGGGGTTGTCCTCAATCCCCAAAGAACTGATGGAAGCTCGTCGACCCATGCACCTGCTGCGTGCTTGAGATCGCGCATCAATCGAGGTTTCAGTCCTTTGAGAATTAAGCCGTTTGCTCTTTCGCGCTTGTCCATTCGACTGGGGGTGAGCGACCGAAGCGTAGTCGACTCGTGTGCCCTGAGAGGCGCAAAAGGCTCTGAATTTGTCGGAATCGAAGTTTGACCCATTGTCAGTGATGATGCTGTGCGGAACTCCATATCTGAATATCAACTCTCTGATGAAACTGATAGCAGTGCAAGCATCAAGATTCTTGATAGGCTTAGCTTCAATCCATTTGGTGAACTTGTCGACTGCTACTAGCACATGAGTGAAGCCGCTCCTGCCCGTTCTCAGTGGTCCAACCATGTCCAGTCCCCAAACAGCCGAAGGGCCAGACGAGTGGAATGGTTTTCAGGGCTGACGCGGGCTTGTGCGACATATTGGAGTAAAACTGACATCCTTCCACATTTGTCGACTATCTCTTTCGCCATTTCATTCCTCTTGGCCAGTAGAATCCCGCTCGGTATGCTTTAGCCACAATGGTCCGAGAGGACGCATGATGACCACAGGTCCCCGAGTGGATATCATCAAGGATCATCTGACCTTCTTCTGGTGTTATACACTTCTGACTGACTCCAGTCGCGCTTTCTCTCTATCAACTGTCCCTTTATGACTGTAAAGGCCTTGGATCGACGGACGATCTGTCGAGCCTCTTCTTCGTCCTCTGGGAGTTCTTTCCTTAGGATGTACGCGATGTACGGTATTGTCCAGTCGGGAGTGATGACCAAGACTTCCATGATCAGGTCGACCACAGCTGGAACTTCAACTTCAGTCGGATCCGTGGCACTTTTTGGCTGCGGGGCCTCTTCAGTGAAGGGATCCTCCTGAACTGATGGTGTGTGGATGTGTTCCAAAAACACATTGCTGGGAATGGCTTCTCTTTTGGAACCTATTTTTGCCAAATCATCAGCTGCTTGATTTTTCAGTCGGGGTATGTGATGAAGTTCTAACCCCTCGAATTTCTTCTCCAGCTTTCTCACTGCATTGCAATAACCAGTCATGGCTGGACTTCTGACGTCCCACTCCTTCATCACCTGATTAACCACCAAATCTGAGTCGCCATAGACCATGAGGCGACGGACGCCGAGTGAAATGGCCATGCGCAACCCATATAAAAGTGCTTCATATTCTGCCTCGTTATTGGAGGAATCAAAGTGGATTTGAAGAACATATCTGAGCTTATCTCCTCGGGGGGAGACCAATACCACCCCGGCACCGGAACCATTCAGCATTTTGGAACCGTCGAAGAACATGGTCCAATGCTCCGAGTGAACCTGAGTCGGCAGTTGCTGTTCAATCCACTCGGCGACGAAATCTGCTATTGCCTGGGACTTGATAGCTTTCTTTGCCTCAAACTTGATATCTAGAGGAAGGAGTTCAATCGCCCATTTTGCCACTCGACCAGTTGCATCTCTGTTATGCAGGATCTCTGACAATGGAGCATCGCTGACGACTGTAATGGAATGATCAGAGAAGTAGTGAGCAACCTTCTTTGTGGTCATATAAATCCCATATACAAGCTTCTGATAATGAGGATATCTTTGCTTCGACGGGGTCAAAACTTCAGAAATATAATATACTGGGCGCTGAACTTTGAAGGCTTTTCCTTCTTCTTCCCGCTCGACCGTAAGTACCGTACTGACGACTTGTCCCGTGGCTGCGATGTAAAGCAGCAAAGGCTCTTTGCTGATTGGGGCAGCAAGCACCGGCTGGGTGGAGAGCAGAGCTTTGAGCTCTGCAAATGCTGCATCAGCTTCAGGAGTCCACTCGAACTTGTCTGACTTCTTCATCAATCGGTAAAGAGGCAATGCCTTTTCACCGAGACGAGAGATGAATCGACTTAAAGCGGCCAAGCAACCAGTAAGCTTCTGGACGTCGTGCACTCGCACAGGACTTTTCATTCGGAGTATAGTACCGACTTTTTCTGGATTGGCGTCGATTCCCCGTTCGGAAACAGAAAACCGAGTAACTTTCCGCCAGGAACTCCGAATGTGCACTTTGATGGATTAAGCTTGATATCATACCTCCTGAGGTTGGCAAAGGTTTCAGCAAGGTCAGTCAGCAGGTCGGAACCCTTCCGTGACTTGACCACAATATCATCCATGTATGCTTCCACATTCCGACTGATTTGAGTGAGCAAACACTTCTGAATCATCCTCATGAATGTGGCTCCGGCATTCTTGAGGCCGAATGGCATGGTAACATAACAGAAGCACCCGAATGGAGTGATGAAAGCTGTTTTGATCTCGTCAGGTCCATACAGACGGATCTGATGGTACCCGGAATAGGCGTCTAAAAAAGACAGTCGCTCACATCCGCAGTCGAGTTGACTATCTGGTCAA
>NC_053028.1:324269816-324327901 GCF_003073215.2 Triticum urartu
ATCCGGACTCCACCACCACCAGAAGATCAAGCCTGAGCGTCGATCTAGTACTATGCATTTTCTAGGAACTTTTTGGTAACTTGTTGCCAAAGGGGGAAAATGTATAGATCATAGGCTTCGAGAGAGAGAGTGTTGCTTTTCTCTCTTGCTTTATTTGGTGGTTTTTCAAACTTGTTTGCTTTTGAGTGCTTGAGATACTACGTCATTATTTGTGAGACATTGATGATCATGTGTTTGATCATAAGCTACACTTAATGCTTGCTTAATGCTATTATCTTATCTATCTTATGTGATCATTCACTATTCTTGGTGATGAGTGCATGTATTTCATTCTTATCATTTTAAGCGCTCCACCAAGATGTATGTGACATGGAAGAGTAACCCATGACTCTAACTCCTTGTGCATTTGCAGTCCAAAGCAAATTTTAAATATGCACAAATTTAGGGGGAGCTCTTACTTATCACATACTTCTCAAAGCGACGATATATTTCATGCTTATTATCATTTGTCGAAGCTTTGATCTATATGTTGTCATCAATTACCAAAAAGGGGGAGATTGAAAGTGCAACTATCCCTAGGTGGTTTTGGTAATTCATAACAACATATAGCTCATTGAGCTAATGCTATTCCAAGATGATTATTTCAGGAAAGCTCAATGATTGGCATGGCATGGATGTGAAAGTGGAACCCTCAAAATGCTAAGGACAAAGGATTGGCTCAAGCTCAAAAGCTCAAGACTCTTCATTTTATATTTTAGTGATCCAAGATCACATTGAGTCTTTAGGAAAAGCCAATACTATCAAGGAGGGATGAGGTGTTGCTTAATGAGCCTCTTGCTTCATGTGCTTAGTGATATGCTCCAAAAACCCTCAACTACTTTCCCATATCCACATTTGACCTAAACCCTAAGCCAAACTCGGTCCTACCGATTCTTCCTATCCGGCGCCACCGAGTTTCACTTGTCATAAGCCACTGCCAAACCCTAGCAATTCAGTTCTACCGATAGGGATCTCGGTCTCACCGAGATGGGATTGCAAACTCTCTGTTTCCCTTTCGTAACTTTTCGGTCTCACCGAAAGAGCGAATCGGTCCCACCGAGATTGCAATGTAAAATTCAGTGTTTCCCTTTGTAACTTTTCGGTCTCACCGAAAGAGCAAATCGGTCCCACCGAGTTTGCCTGACCAACTCTCTGGTTAGCTAATTACCAAATCGGTCTCACCGAGTTTGTGTAATCGGTCTCACCGAGATTACGTTATGCCCAAACCCTAACCATATCGGTCCTACCGAGTTGCATGTCAGTCCCACCGAAAATCTCTAACGGTCACTAGGTTTACATTTTCGGTCCGACCGAGTTTGTTGATTCGGTCCCACCGAGATTGGAAAACTGTGTGTAACGGTTGGATTTTGTGTGGAGGCTATATATACCCCTCCACCCCCTCTTCATTCGAAGAGAGAGCCATCAGAACACATACACCATTCCAACTCATATGTTCTGAGAGAGAACCACCTACTCATGTGTTGAGACCAAGATATTCCATTCCTACCATATGAATCTTGATCTCTAGCCTCTCCAAGTTGCTTTCCACTCAAATCTTCTTTCCACAAAATCCAAATCCTATGAGAGAGAGTTGAGTGTTGGGGAGACTATCATTTGAAGCACAAGAGCAAGGAGTTCATTACCTACACACCATTTGTTACTTCTTGGAGAGTGGTGTCTCCTAGATTGGCTAGGTGTCACTTGGGAGCCTCCGACAAGATTGTGGAGTTGAACCAAGGAGTTTGTAAGGGCAAGGAGATCGCCTACTTCGTGAAGATCTACCGCTAGTGAGGCAAGTCCTTCTGGGCGATGGCCATGGTGGGATAGACAAGGTTGCTTCTTCGTGGACCCTTTGTGGGTGGTTGCTTCTTCGTGGACCCTTCATGGGTGGAGCCCTTCGTGGACTCGCGCAACCGTTACCATTTGTGGGTGGAGCCCTCCGTGGACTCACGCAACCATTACCCTTTGTGGGTTGAAGTCTCCATCAATGTGGATGTAGGATAGCACCACCTATCTGAACCACGGGAAAAACATCTGTGTCTCCAATTGCGTTTGAATTCTCCAAACCCTTCCCTTTACATTCTTGCAAGTTGCATGCTTTACTTTCCGCTGCCAATATACTCTTTGCATGCTTGCTTGAATTGTGTGATGATTGCTTGACTTGTCCTACAATAGCTAAAATCTGCCAAGAACTAAAATTGGGAAAAGGTTAAGTTTTTATTTTGGTAAGTAGTCTAATCACCCCCCTCTAGACATACTTTCGATCCTACACTTATGCCAAGTGTTTGACGCACACCTCTTGGGAACGCTATTACATCAAAGATGGATATCTTATGAGAGCTAACAAGGTTTACATCCCCGAGTCTTCTCTTCGTTCGTTGCTTTTGCAGGAATCTCACGGAGGAGGCTTAATGGGACATTTTGGACGTGAAAAGACTTTCGCCACGCTCTCCAAGAACTACTATTGGCCCAAGATGTTTCGCGACATCAACCGCTTCACCAACCGATGCTCTACATGTCGCAAAGCTAAGTCTAAAGCTCAATCCCATGGCCTTTACATGCCTCTCCCAATTCCATATCAACCATGGGAAGACATTAGCATGGATTTTGTACTTGGATTGCCAGGACTAGAAATGGAAAGGATTCGGTATTTGTCGTTGTGGACCGTTTCTCTAAGATGGCACATTTCATTCCTTGCAACAAGATAGACGATGCTTCACATGTTGCCATTCTTTTGCAGGGAAATATTGCGTCTACATGGAGTGCCAAAGACGATCCTTTCGGACCGCGACGTCAAGTTCCTTAGCTACTTTTGGAAGACCCTATGCGCCAAGCTCGGAATCAAGCTACTCTTCTCCATGCCATATCATCCACAAACCGACGGCCAAACAGAAGTTACCAACCACACACTCTCCACTCTACTTCGAGTACTCATCAAGGAGAACATCAAGGAGTGGGAGGAGTGCCTACCTATCGCCGAGTTCGCCTACAACCGAGCAAGACACTCAACAACCGGCAAGTTCCCCTTTGAGGTCGTCTACGGATTCAACCCATTGTCACCATTGGACATTCTTCCTCTACCACTCCAAGAGCACATAAATATGGACACAAGTGCACGTGTGACCCATCTCAAGAAGGTGTATGAAGATACAAGAAACACCACCGAGCGCCAAGTACAACGACTTGCGACCAAGCGCAACATCAATAAGCACCCTATGGTATTCAACATTGGAGATCTCATGTGGCTACACCTTCGCAAGGACCACTTCCCCCACGAACGCAAGTCCAAACTTCGACTATGAGTGGATGGACCCTTCAAGGTGCTTGCACACTACAACAACAACGCATACAAGATCGACATTCCATGAGACAAGTACTCCGTGAGAGACATCTTCAACGTCAAGGATCTCTCGCTTTCCCATGGTGATGAAGATTTCGATCCGAGGTCGGATCTTCCCCAAGGGAGGGGAGATGATGCGGAGCATCCTATGGCCATCCCCATGGACCTACCATCGTCTCACCAAGAGCCAAGAGGACCCATGACACGAGCACGAGCTAGAGTTCTAGAGAACGGGGTGACTTCCTTCCTTAGTGACATCACGTATAACCCACTTGAGACATGGCTACTACCTCAAATGGAGATGTTTTGTGTGCTTCGGTACCAAGGAACCAGCCTAGAAGGAGCTATGGAGCAAGATGGGCATCAAGAGCATGAAGAGGATTCGCACACGCCAGGACGAGTGGTACTGCCGCTGATGAGCGGTACTACCGCTGAAACCCTCCAAGCGGTACTACCGCCGGGCTCCCGCTCCACTTCTACTCAACCCGACAAATCCCTGTGTTCGCACGACCCGGGTTCGGTACTACTGCCCGTGCAAGCGGCACTAGCACTTTAGCGGTACTACTGCCCTGTCTGTGTGCAAAGAACGGGTCTAGGGCCCATGTATCCCCTTTGACTTACCCTTTCGTGGATTTAGACTATATATACTACCCCTCATCCTCCTAGTTAGGGTTAGCAAAGGATTAGCTCATATTTTGTGTGAGATCTTTGCTCATCCACTTGGACACCTTCTCCTCGGAGATTGATCCTCCACCGGAGAAGATCCCCCCAAGCGGATTCAAGACCCCTTTTAGGGAAGAACTCAAGACCTCCTCACGGAGAAGACCGGCTACCCTTGTATCGTCCTTAGTTGTCCGTGGATCATGTATCTTTCCTTATGTACTCGAGGACCTAGCACATGTGTGACTTATTCATGTTCGTTTGAGTGTTCTCTTGTGTCCCCCTCGTGATTTTCCCCTCGTTTCCCTCCTCGTGTTCTTCGTGTTCATCGCGGGATCCAGTCCTTTCGTGAAAGATCGGCCCATAGGGTTCCACCCTATATCACCTTCTAGCTAGGGTTAGCAAAGGATTAGCTCATATTTTGTCTGAGAGCTTTGCTGATGAGGACATGACTACCTTGGATATGATCAAAAATATTGCATACATGCATATTTGTCACGTGATTTCTAGTGCAAACTATTCAATAATCTATTTATGTTATCCAGAACAAAAATACTTCACACACTTTTGTGTTTTGTCTAATTGCAGGTGTATGGGACATTTGTACGATCCACATATGAAGATAAGGGAAAAGGAGAAGTTTAGGTTTTGTTCAAAAGTCCTCTCACGTCACTTTGGGGCCAAGAGAAGATAGAGTCCAAGTCTCTCATGTTCTGGATTCAGATTCGGACTGCACAGACATACCTGAATCAAAACGTCAACAACTTTTTCATACGGACTCCGAATTGGGTGATTCTTTTTTTGTTGGTAAGTAGATTTCGTGTTCTTTCCAACCCAATTGGAATCACCTTCAAATTCGTCTGGAGCATTGAGATATCGACGAAACAATCTTATGCTATAGCAGAATCCGAGTCAAACAACAAGTCCAAAGGTGTTGCACCACCTCACATAGGCCCATGAGCCTTGTACAACCTAGGGTTAGTTTTAGGCTGCCTTGGGACGTCCTTCCACCTCCTTGGCCGCCACCCTTACTCCTATATAAGTAGATCCATCTAGTAACTTTTTCCTTGGGGTTTTGTTTAGACTAGAAGTTTGCCATAGCTGCAACTTCGCGTCCTTCGTTTGTGTCCAACGACTAGACCAAGACGTCACAGAACCCCACCTTGATCAATAAAGATTTCCTCTTTTATTCGCAATATCCAGATTGCAATCTCAGTTTTTTGCTTGTTCTCCGTTTGCTCGCAGGAAAAAGACCCTCTTGGTCAGGTTGATCGTGCTCCGGCGTGGTCAATAACCCTCGGAAGTTGGTTTAGCGATTGCTAAGGCGAGATGTCTTAGCACGTCCGTAGTCGGACCATCGAAGTCGACTCCCACAGAAAACGATATCTATCTCATCGAAACATTGGGACACCTTCGCCTTTATCAAGTGGTATCAGTTTTCAGGTTGCTCGGTGAGAATTTCCAGGTTTTCCTAGATTAGATTTATTTTCTTACCTATTGTCCAAGAAAAAGCCACAAAAAAGTTAGATCTATTCATCCTTTGTCCAAGCTAGTCCGAGCCTTTGCAATTTTCTTTTCATTGCTTGCATAGTTGAATTATCGGTTGAATCGTCGTCTCGAGTTGCTGGTCTTAGTGTCTAGTTCGTTCAGAGTTTCGAGTTCTGCTCACATTAGTCACGCCGCCGCTGCATCGTTATCCCTTTCGCTGTCCACCACCCATCCATCAATTTCCACCACGTGCTACCCACCGTTCATTGTCATAATCATAGTTGAGATCGTTCACATCTTCGCTTGGTCCAATCTGCATCTTATCTAGTTTGTTTTGGAAAGAGGGAGAGAGAAAAAGAAGAGAGAGAGAAAAAAGAAAAAAAGTTAAAAAAAAGTTAAAAAAAGTTAAAAAAGTCAGAAAGAGAGAAAGAAAAAGAAAAAAAAGTGTGAGGAAAAAAAGAGAGAAAAAAAACAAAATTCGGATCTATCTAGACTCAATCTCGTAGTTGAATTCGGATTAGAATCTGTTTTGTGCACTGTTCAGTAAAACAGGCATAACTTCCTCATACGAAGTCCGTTTTGCCTCCGCAAGTACTCAAATGAAAGCTAGAGACGAGACGCATCTAAATAGTTGCAAAAGCTAGTTCAATATTTTGCACCTCAAAATCGGCTTCTAAATAGGCTTTTGCTCTCCGAAGTGCACGAACACAGCTTATTTCAGTTTTTCATGCCAGTTTTCGGATTTTTTGACTCCTCATATCAACTCGGAATTGAGTGATACTTTTGCATTTGAAAGCTTGAGTCAATATCATTCTTGAAAAAAATTATCAAAAAAGTGGCACAAACTTTTCAGAGGCAAGTTTGAGACAAAGTTGTTGATATATCCTGCTTGGTTGTTGTTTCACATCATTATCTTTACTGCCGTTGTGATCTTCACTTATATATTGCTGTCCAGAGCTACTTAGTATCCTTCATTGATGCTAGTTGTGCTACACCATTACCTCATTAGTGTTCTAGGCTCGCATCTCTAGTCCGGTCTAGCCTAGGGCCAGCACAGTACCGTCGTTGAGCGTTTATTCAATATTGCATCTCTGAATTAATTATTGCTAATTTTTTTTCTACCATATATAGCCAACCCAGATCCACATATTTCTACACCGTGTATACGTACGTTCCCCTGGCAATCGCTTTACACAATCTTCGAAGTTATTTGACACCGCTGGTTGCCTGTCACCACCTGCCGCATGGTAAGAACTTGTAAGATATTGATATTTGCTTTACTGTGAGCACTTTACAACCACATCCTAATAGTTCATAGGAACATTATTCCTGAATTTTGTTTCTTGTTTCTACCAATCATGACAGGTTCCGAAGATAGAAGTTCTTGGACGAGGGCACGTGTTCACCATCACAAGAGTTGGGACAACACACACAAGCACATGGTCAGGTTATCTTTTTACCGTCATTTGAGGGTAGATTTACTCCTGCTATTTATATAGCTTGGGAGCTTGAAGTAGAACAAGTTTTTAGTCACCATGACTTTTCTGAACTTGAGGGAGTGCGAGCTGCCACTAGAGCATTTACTGGTTTCGCTTCTGTTTGGTGGAGTGTGCATTGTAAGAAAAACATTGATAACCAACCCACAACTTGGAAATATTTGAAATATGTAATAAGGCAACAATTTTTCCCTCCTTACTATCGTTGTGAATTGCTTTGCAAATTTGAACAATTTAAACAAGGCAACAACATTGTTCATGCTTACTACCAAGAGTTCAAATCTTTTCTACATCATTGTGACATGGAAGAATCTGAGGATGATACAATGAATAGATTTTTTGGTGGTTTGAACCATGATATCCGTGCAAGGTTTCAGTATATTCCTCGTTGCATTATTGGTATGTATGTTCGCGCTTGTACCTTTGAGAGACAGATACAGGAGGATGCATTGGGTGACTACAAAAACTACTATTCTAGTTCATGCTCACCACCGCCGGTTGGTTCCTCCACCGTTGCACCTAATAGTGCAGCCCCACCTTGGATTGTGAGCGCGAAATCATCTCAAGAGTATGGTACATTGTCAACGTCTGTACCTACATCAGCTACGTCTTTGCGACAAGGTAACAATACAGGTATTGATGATATAACTTCACATGAGAATGATGCATGCCTAGTTAACTTGAATGCATCATGTGTTGAGTTACTTGTTGATTTGAGCACACCACCTATTTTAGAGAATCTTGTTATGGTCATGAATGCGTCATGTGATCATATAACTAAAATACCAACAATTTTGAGTGCACCCATTGAATTAACTGTTGATGCAAAAGAACCAATGTTTAATCATTTTTATATGACCTCTAATCTTGGTGATGATTCTATGTCCAATGACTTATTGCATGTTTGCTTATTTAAGAATGTTGTAGCATGTAAATTAGATGAAAGTAAGGTTTATTCACCAATGTTGGGATGGTTTAATGATGAACATTGTCAATCTTTTGAAATGAATAAGAGCTTCACTTATATGTGCAAACTGAGTTGCAATATTTTCATGCCTTCTACTTCTTGTGATAATTTTTTGGCTTTAGATTTTATGAACTATGAAAGTTACTCATGTATACATGTGTCATATGTGTAAAAATCAAGGGAAGTAAAAATGGATGACATATACATATACAACATGTACACCTTGTCTCTTTTGTTAGCCACATTTCAGATTAAGCAATGCCGAGGACGGCTTTGTTTTCAAGAAGGGGAGGATGATGATGACATGACTACCTTGGATACGATCAAAAATATTGCATACATGCATATTTGTCAGGTGATTTCTAGTGCAAACTATTCAATAATCTATTTATGTTATTTAGAACAATAATACTTCACACACTTTTGTGTTTTGTCTAATTGCAGGTGTATGGGACATTTGTACATTCCACATATGAAGATAAGGGAAAAGGAGAAGTTTAGGTTCTGTTCAAAAAGTCATCTCACGTCACTTTTGGGCCAAGAGAAGATAGAGTCCAAGTCTCTCACGTTCTAGATTCAGATTCGGACTGCACAGACATACCTGACTCAAAACGTCAACAACTTTTTCATACGGACTCTGAATTGGGTGATTCTTCATTTGTTGGAAAGTAGATTTCGTGCTCTTTCCAACCCAATCGGAATCACCTTCAAATTCGTCCGGAGCATTGAGATATCGACGAAACAATCTGACGCTGCAGCAGAATCTGAGTCAAACAACAAGTCCAAAGGTGTTGCACCACCTCCACTTGGGCCCATGAGCCTTGTACGACCAAGGGTTAGTTTTAGGCTGCCTTGGGACGTCCTTCCACCTCCTTGTCCGCCACCCCTTACTCCTATATAAGTAGATCCATCTAGTATCTTTTTCCTTGGGGTTTTGTTTAGACTAAAAGTTCGCCATAGCTGCAACTTCGCGTCCTTCGTTTGTGTCCAACGACCAGACCAAGACGTCACAGAACCCCACCTTGATCAATAAAGCTTTCCTATTTTATTCGCAATATCCAGATTGCAATCTTAGTTTCTTGCTTGTTCTTCATTTGCTCGCAGTAAAAAGACCCTCGTGGTCAGGTTGATCGTGCTCTGGCGTGGTCAATAACCCTCGGAAGTTGGTTTAGCGATTGCTAAGGCGCGACATCTTTGCACGTTCATAGTCGGATCGTCAAAGACGACTCCCACAGAAAACTATATCTATCTCATCGAAACATCGGGACACCTTCGCCTCTATCATTTGCTCATCCACTTGGACACCTTCTCCTTGGAGATTCGAGCCTCCACCGGAGAAGATACCCCAAGCGGATTCAAGAACCCTTTTAGGGAAGAACTCAAGACCTCCTCACGGAGAAGGCCCGCTACCGTGTATCGTCCGTTGTTGACTTTGGATCTTGTATCTCCTATCGTGTTTCAAGGATCTAGCACTTGTGTAACCATCCTCGTTGGTTTGAGTGTTCTCTTGTGTCCCCCTTGTGATTTTCCCTCGTTTCCCCCCTCGTGTTCTTCGTGTTCATCGCGGCATTCGCTCCTTTTGTGAACGATCGGTCGATTAGGGTTCTACCCTACATCATCCATCGTTAAGAACGAACTTGTTCCAACTTCTCCCTACCTTACAATTCTGCAATACATCTTTAAATTCAGCATCATGCACATATTGATCTTTGATGGTCTCCAAACCAAATATTTTAAAGTCAAGTTGTGAAAGCATAGTATAACGACGAGACAATGCATCAGCAATAACATTTTCTTTACCCTTCTTGTGTTTAATGACATAAGGGAAAGTCTCAATGAATTCAACCCATTTAGCATGTCTACGGTTCAGTTTTGCTTGACTTTTAATGTGTTTCAAAGATTCATGATCAGAATGTATAACAAATTCCTTGGGCCATAAATAATGTTGCCATGTTTCTAAGGTCCGAACAAGAGCATATAATTCTTTATCATAAGTAGAATAGTTCAGACTAGGCCCACTCAATTTTTCAGAAAAGTATGCAACAGGTTTTGCCATCTTGTAATAACACACCTCCTAATCCAATTCCACTAGCATCACATTCAAGCTCAAAAGTCTTATTAAAATCAGGAAGTTGGAGTAAAGGAGCATGTGTCAACTTATCTTTCAATACCGTGAAGGCTTCTTCCTGTGCGGTACCCCAAACAAAAGGTACATCCTTCTTTGTAAGCTCATTGAGAGGTGCAGCAATGGTGCTGAAATCTCTCACAAAATGCCTATAGAAACCAGCGAGGCCAAGGAAACTCCTCACTTGTGTGACCGTTTTGGGCTGCGGCCAACTCTCAATAGCTTCAATCTTGGCTTTATCAACTTCAATTCCCTGTGGAGTAACAACATAGCCAACAAAAGATACTCGGTCGGTGCAAAAGGTGCACTTTCCAAGGTTACCAAACAAACGTGCATCACGTAGAGCAATAAAAACAGCAAGTAAATGTTCCAAATGTTCTTCCAAAGATTTGCTATAAATCAGTATATCATCAAAATAGACTACCACAAATCGTCCAATGAAAGCACGTAAAACTTCATTCATTAACCTCATGAAAGTACTAGGTGCATTAGTTAACCCAAAAGGCATGACTAACCACTCATATAAACCAAACTGAGTTTGAAATGCTGTTTTCCATTCATCTCCCAATTTCATACGAATTTGATGGTAACCACTACGCAAATCAACTTTGGAGAATATTGTAGAGCCACTCAATTCATCAAGCATATCATCTAACCTAGGAATAGGATGACGATAACGAATAGTAATATTATTAATGCCTCTACAATCAACGCACATACGCGACGTACCATCCTTTTTCGGCACTAAAATGATAGGAACAGCACAAGGACTAAGGGATTCGCGTATATAACCTTTGTCGAGCAGTTCTTGTACTTGACGCATAATCTCCTTCGTCTCCTCTGGATTGGTACGGTATGGTGCACGGTTGGGTAATGATGCACCGGGAATTAAGTCAATTTGATGCTCAATCCCGCGAATAGGTGGTAATCCCGGTGGCACGTCTTGTGGAAAGACGTCGGCGAACTCCTGCAAAATGTTAGTGACAGCAGGAGGCAAAGAGGAAGGCACGTCCTCGAATGAAAATAATGCCTCTTTGCACACAAAAGCATAGCAAACAGATTTGCTAAAATCTAGCTCATCAATATCAGATTTGGTGGCAAGTAAACATGCACTTTTCAATTTAATTTCAGAAACAACAGTAGATGGTTTATTATTAGGCTTCATTTGGTGCTCAAATTCTTTTGCCACAATCTGATTTTCACTCTTAGTTTTCTCCTGTTTTGCTTTATTAGCTCTATTAATATCATCTTTCAAAATGGAATCAGGAGTCATAGGAAGCAAAGTAATATTTTTATCCTTATGAACAAGAGTATACTGATTGTTTCTACCATGGTGTACAGAATTTTTATCAAATTGCCATGGTCTACCAAGTAATAAGGAACATGCTTGCATAGGGTACCACATCACAATCAACATAATCAGCATATGTAGAGATACTAAAATGCACACGAATAGTACGTGTTACCTTAACCTTGTGTTGTTGAACCATTGGATGTAGTAAGGATGTGGATGTGCGTCGTCTGGGTGAGAGATAGCTTCTCCACCATCTCCATGATAGCCAAGTTGTTGCAGCTCCCTCCATCTATGATGACGCGAACAGAACGTTCCTTCACAACTCCCTTTGTATGGAACAAATTATGCCTTTGATTTTGCTTAGCTTGCGTGACCTGCACACTCAAAACACATTGAGCAACTAAACATTCATACCTGTCGGCATCTCATGATCAGAGTCATCTCCACCGTGTTCTTCACATGTAATAAGAGCCAAAGTCTCCTCATCATAGTCACTAGCGGACTCATACCCACCATCCTCAGTAACAATCATCACACGCTTAGATGGGCATTCTCTCGCATAATGACCTCCACCCTTGCAACGTCGACAAATAATATCATGTGTCTGCCCTGTTGATGCCATGGATGAAGAAGAGCTCTTTGCAGGCCCAGAAGGTGTGCTCTTGGCAGATAGTGGTGATTGTGCCTGCTTTATTGTATCACGGTTGGAGGTGGCAGCCGACGGAGGCGCCGGTGAAGCAGAACGTGTGGAAGTAGATGATGCACGTGGTGTCCATGAAGAAGGTCGACCTGCAGAAAAGTTAGTCCGCGCCAATGCCTGTCGATCCTGCACTTCACGTTCAGCTTTACAAGCAAGATGGAATAAACGAGTGATATTAGTATACTCCTTATACTCTAGAATCGTCTGAATCTCTCTATTTAATCCACCCATAAAACGTGCAAGCATAGCTTCATTCTCCTCAACAATACCACATCTAATCATGCCAGTTTGTAATTCCTGATAATATTCTTCTACAGAATTTTTTCCCTGTCTTAAGCGCTGCAATTTTTGAAGTAATTCACGTTGATAATATGGTGGAACCCAACGAGTACGCATAGCAGTTTTCAAAGCAGCCCAAGTAGCAGGAATGGGATATAATCTACAATGCTCAGACCACCAAACACATGCAAAACTAGTGAATGCACAAACAGCAGCAGGAACACGTCTCTCCTCGGGATATTGTAAACATGTAAATCGTTGTTCAGTTTCTAACTCCCAAGTAAGATATATATCAGGAACATATCTACCCTCAAATGGTGGAATATTCAATTTTAGTTTAGGGAGATGGTCATGATCTCGTACCTGAGGGTGAGCCCTACCATTGCCATTATTTGCATGTGGACGACCTGATGGTTGCTGTGCTGGTGGTGGCACGTAGTTCTGATTTTGATCAACCTCATCCTCGTAATCGCTAGCAAAATCATCCTCCTCCGCATCAGCAGCAGGAGCCACAGAAGTAGCAACAGGAGCACCAACAGTTTGGCCAGGTGCAAGAGGGAGACGGCTCGCTCGGCGGAGGGCTGTTTCACGATGTGTAGGTAGTCGTCGTTGTTGTTGTTGTAGAGGTGCGTTAGGTGCAGCCGGTGGTGGTGGTGGAAGACGCGCGAGCAATTCATTAAACCTGTTATCGAGCTTTGTTTCGAACGTCTTCTCCATGTCATCTATCTTCTCCATGGCCTCTTCAAATCTGTTTAGCACATCCTGCACCTGTCCATTCATCATTTGCTGAAATTTATCATGCAACTCCTGATTCGTCATGTTCTCCCAGTCAGTCTCGTCGGCTTGTGATCCTGCCATGGTTAGCAACAATAGAAAACACACAAGAATATGATCCTACAGAATACTAACAAGAGGTGGTGGTGGCGGGTGTCACAAATCCGTCAAGCAAATCTCAAATTCTTACCAGTTCTTACCCAGCAGCAGGCGGTGATCGGCAACCGTTGTAGTCAAAACTCTCAAAAGCTTGGATAGAGCGATTGCCAGGGAGAGTCAAACGCACGACGTAGAGGTATGTGGAGCTGGGAAGGCTTATAGTATGGTAGCAAAAAGGGTCAGCAATAATCAATTCAGAGATGCAAAGTTGAATAAACGCTCAACGACGGTACTGTGCTGGTCCTAGGCTAGACCGTGCTAGAGACGCGAGCCTAGAACACTAACAAAATCACGGCGCTGCACGTAAATAAGGGAAAAGCACACTCTAGAACTTTTTTTTTCGCTTTTCTTTTTTTTTGCGCTCCTCTTTTTTTTTGCGAAAAATTACTATAATGGCGAGTGTCTCAAAACTCTTCCCTCGTCAAACTGATAGGATGGGCACGAAAAAAAAATTCACTTTTTTTTCGGAAATCAGGGCAGCGACGACGAAAAAGTGCGACAAAAAATCACTATGATGGCACGTGGCTCAAAAGACTCAGAAAAGCCTAAAAATAGGATAGGGAAAAAATATTTTTGCCCATGAAAATTTTGGCCTAAAAACTGCCCGGGGGTCTCCAGACTTTTTTTTTTCCGAGACCTACGCAGGCAAGGAAACACGAATCGGAATTGAGATTGATCTCAAGAACAAACCTAATATGAGAAGAACTCGGATTGGTGGTGGATATATGGTTGTGGTATATGGCAGCGGTGGTGGTATATGGTAGCGTGGTGGTATGTGGTATATGGATAAGGATTCAGAGCGGTGGCGGATAAGCAAAAGTGGTAGATGGGCGATGATGATGGTGCGGCGGCGGCGTGACAACTTATGACCAGAACTCGAAACTCTAAAAGACTAGACTCTAAGACCAGCAACTTGACACGACGATGCAACCGCAAATTCAACAAAGCAAAAACCCTAAAAAGATTATGCAAAGGCTCAGATTGGTTCGGATATGATGAACTAACCCTATTTTTTTTCTGGCTTTTTCGTGGACTGTAGGTATGAAGAACAGACTCGATCTAATCTACGAAAAACTGTAAAATCTCACCGAGCAACCTGGAAATCTGATACCACTTGATAGAGGCAAAGGTGCCCGATGTTTCGATGAGATGGTGGCTATCGTTTTCTGTGGGAATCGACCTTGACGATCCGACTACGAACGTGCGAGACGTCGCGCCTTAGCAATCGCTAAACCAACTTCCGAGGGGTTATTGACCACGCCGGAGCACGATCAACCTGACCACGAGGGCCTGTTTCCTGCGAGCAAACGAAGAACAAGCAAGAAACTGAGATTGCAATCTGGATATTGCGAATATAAGATGAAAGCTTTATTGATCAAGGTGGGGTTCTGTGACGTCTTGGTCTGGTCGTTGGACACAAACGAAGTACGCGAAGTTGCAGCTATGGCGAACTTTTAATCTAAACAAAACCCAAGTCTAAACGACGCCCTAAGGGCTGTATATATGGAGGAAGAGAGGGGAATTTCGTGGCCCTTGAGGGTGGGGTCCGAAACCAACCCTAACTCTTGTTTCCCCACACATACGGACTCTAAAAATAGCCTATACTTAAGTATTTCGAAATTACATGGGCCTGGCCCATTAATAAGGTGACGCAGCACCTAGAATAGCCTATGGACGAATATTATGAAGTGGCATCTTGTATATTTCGTCCAAGGCTTCATGCACTCCTTATGGCGGCTTCAAAGTCCTGAAATCATCACTTGTAACTCCGTTCTTGATCCCCTTGCGCATGCCATCAACTCCATTCGTGTTCTTGCTCCAATGTTCATCCTTCTCCAAGCTAGGACCTTCATTTGTAAGCAAAACAAATGTATCCAATTTAGGCAGCATCATAATCTCATGAACATTAGAATCATTACCAAGAAACGAAAGTACCTGGTAATTTAATTGGAGTGCGCGAGCTCTAGTAATTGGTCCAGTATATGTAACAGTAGGGGCTGTGGGTGTAACAATGGTATTGATGTCCTCATCACCTTGAGGTAGGGCCTCGTGAGTCCCGCGCTGGTTCACGAGTGCTCAGTCACACCTCGTCTAGCCCTGCTGTGCAAGCCACGTGTCAGGGCGGGGCTGTACACCCCCCGGGGGCTCCACTCAGAGGGAGCCCTCACCCACGCACCAGTGGAAGCACCATGCTCCGCGCTGGAAGTCGACACTGTCGAGGAGCGACCATGCCCGTGCAAGTGCAGAAACTCTATGCTTTGCGCTGGTGATAAACAACTGAGGGAGGCCTCATGGTCGTATCAACCTCAGGGAGCCTCCGAGATCAGTGTCTAGCATCATCGCAACACCTCCCCTTGGGAGAGTCGCGCGAGGTGGCTGGGCACGGGGGCTGCGCTCGGGTCACGCCCAAGCGTACGCCACCCTGCCAGGTCCCTCGGACCCGGTCGTTGCATGCCCTCCCAAGCGGAGCCAAGGTATGCAGGTCATTTGAATGTCAAGGGGGACTCCAGAGCATCGCGACTCAGGAGCCTAACTGGCAACGTAGCCCCTCACCCCTTGGTCCGTCCTGGCGATCCAGATGGTCCAATGGCGACTGAGGTATGCGTGGGGTCGGGCCCTGCCGACGTAGAACACTAGGCCTACTCCCGCATCTCCTTTCTATAAGCTGTTTGCACATCAAGGGGGACTCCTGAGCATCGCGACTTAGGAGCCTAACTAGCCACGTAGCCCCTCACCCCTTGGTCTCGTCCTGGTGATCCGGACGACCCAACGGCGGCTGAGGTATGCGCGGGGTCAGGCCCTGCCGACGTAGAACATAAAAAAATGGGAAGGAAATAGCAAAATTTCAAGCAAATATTACAAGACATATTGTTCTTCCGATACCAAACGCAAGTTTAAACGCCTCCACGAGGCATGGTGCATATCGCAGGTGCTAAACAGGAAAGGAGCCGCCAGCAGGTCATCTCGTCATCCCCGGACGCCGCCGTCGCCTGCAAGGGATGCTTCCCCCATAGCGGTGTCGCCCTCACCTGCACCACCCGCCGGAGTTGCAGGATCAGCAGCACCGCCAGTTGAGGGCGCGTGATCGAAGGCGCGGAACCTCTTCAGCAGGGCCTCCACCTGACCCTTCACGGCTTCGGCAGCAGCTGCGCTGTGCTCGGTGTCCACATGCTCTAGCATCTCGTCGAGGTGGGCGGTAGGATCACGAACATGGAGGTGGCTGAAGACGCGCGTCAACGTGGCTGAGGAAAGGATGCATGCTTCTGCCTCTGCCAAGGGGCCGATACCGCTCACGACTTCCTCAAGCGCCTCGACCAGATAAGGAAGCAGCTGGGTGGGGCCCTCGTCGTCGGTAGCCAGCGGCTCCTCCAAGCCCTTCTCGTAGAGTGACCGCAGCGCCTCGCGAGACCTCTCCTTGAGGGACTTGAAGGCCATGCGGTCTTCGGTCAGGACCTGTGCCTTGGCTTCCAGCTCGGCCTTCTCTGCCTCCACCTTCTGATCCAGCTTCTCCAACCAGATGCGCTCCACAGCCTGCGCCTCCGCCAACTGCTCTAGCTCAGTGTCGCGACCCCTGACGGCATCCTCCCAGGCCTTCATCTTCTCCTCCTCCGCCCTGCGGCCCCGAGCTTCGTCCGCATGCTCACTGCGCATGGTCTTTAGTTTGGCCTCCAGCAGCTGGAAGCGATCTTGGGCATCTCCGACATCCTTCAGCGCCGCCTCGTGGGCAGCCATAGCTTGGGCGACGGCCTACTTGTCCTTCTCGGAGTCCACCGCAGCCTGGCTCAGCTCCGCCCGGACGACCACGTCAGAGTGGAGCCAGCCAGAGATCAGCTCCAGGCACCCGACCACCAGGCGACGGTCGGTGCCTTGAGGATCCTCCCGCAGCAAGGTCAGTGCAGAAAGAGCGCGCTCCAGGATGTCGGGGGAGGCAGAAGAATCCGGGGTCAGTAGAGCGGCGGAGGAAGGAAGAGGCCACACCGTCACGATGGCCTGGGAGGCGGAGGGCTCCTGAGCTTTGGGGACATCAGCAGCCGAGCCAGACGCCGGCGCCTTTGGTGCCAGCGGGGCCATGGGGGCTTCCTCTTCCAGAGGACGCTCCCCCAAGTTCCGTGAGGACGATCGGGCCGGGGAAGCGCGAGCACTACCACCGTCCTTCCCTGCGGAGGAGGGAGCGTCCGCTGCAGGCGATTTGGTCCCGAATAGTACCACCGTGTCCTCCTTCCTCCTCTTCCCCGCGGGCGTCGCCTAGTCAAGCAACAGAAGGCATCAAGAATCAGCAGCAGAAGCAGGAACAAGGCAAGATAAGGATACTTATTGGTCCACCGCGGCATAGTCCCTCTGCTTCCTGAGCTTGAAGCCTGACAGCCTCCCAGCCCGAGGCGCGAGCGCAAGAGCTCTAGGCGCAGAAGAGGGGGCAGCAGGCAAGTTGGAAGCAGCTTCAGGCAGCGACAGAACAGGGGTGTCGTCTCGGGAGACCAGCGCTGACCTTCCTCTCATCGGAATCCTGACCGGTGACTTCCTCCGGGGACTGACCTTGGACCTCGAGGTGCCCCCTGCAGTACGCAGTTTCTTCCTTTCCAGGGGGACATCGGCCTCGTCATCATCATCAGGCAGGGTGCAGAGGATGTCGGCCTTGCGCAAGGGGGAGGTCTCCCCCGCCCCTTCGCGGGTCGCCTCTGAGTCATGCTCCTCCTCTCCGTCTTCTTACTCCTCTCCCTCCTCGTGAGACACGCCGGAAGACACAACCACCGGAGTGGTCGCCACCGGGATGTTTGTGGGCGCAGGCAGCACGAGCCCGTGCTCGTTAAAGACAGGCATGGCGGCGACCTCTGCCCCGTCCTAGCGCCGGAATAAGGGAACAAGGCCATTAGGCGGGTACCCTTGGTCGCCCGACCAAGGAACGAAGAGTCAAGCGCAATTCCTCATCGGAAAGTGTAGGATCGAAAGTATGTCTAGAGGGGGGGGTGATTAGACTACTTGACCAAATAAAAACTTAACCTTTTCCCAATTTTAGTTCTTGGCAGTTTTAGCTAATTTAGGACAAGTCAAGCAATCATCACATAATTCAAGCAAGCATGCAAAGAGTATATAGGCAGCGGAAAGTAAAGCATGCAACTTGCAAGAATGTAAAGGGAAGGGTTTGGAGAATTCAAACGCTATTGGAGACACGGATGTTTTTCCCGTGGTTCGGATAGGTGGTGCTATCCTACATCCACGTTGATGGAGACTTCAACCCACGAAGGGTAACGGTTGCGCGAGTCCACACAGGGCTCCACCCAAGGGTAACGGTTGCGCGAGTCCACACAGGGCTCCACCCACGAAGGGTCCACGAAGAAGCAACCACCCACAAAGGGTCCACGAAGAAGCAACCTTGTCTATCCCACCATGGCCATCGCCCACACAGGACTTGCCTCACTAGCGGTAGATCTTCACGAAGTAGGCGATCTCCTTGCCCTTACAAACTCCTTGGTTCAACTCCACAATCTTGTCGGAGGCTCCCAAGTGACACCTAGCCAATCTAGGAGACACCACTCTCCAAGAAGTAACAAATGGTGTGTAGGTAATGAACTCCTTGCTCTTGTGCTTCAAATGATAGTCTCCCCAACACTCAACTCTCTCTCATAGGATTTGGATTTGGTGGAAAGAAGATTTGAGTGGAAAGCAACTTGGGAAGGCTAGAGATCAAGATTCATATGGTAGGAATGGAATCTTGGTCTCAACACATGAGTAGGTGGTTCTCTCTCAGAACATATGAGTTGGAATGATGTGTGTGTTCTGATGGCTCTCTCATCGAATGAGAAGGAGGTGGAGGGGTATATATAGCCTCCACACAAAATCCAACCGTTACACAGTTTTCCAATCTCGGTGGGACCAAATCAATAACTCGGTCGGACCGAAAATGTAAACCTAGTGACCGTTAGTGATTTTCGGTGGGACTGACATGCAACTCGGTAGGACCGATATGGTTAGGGTTTGGGCATAACGTAATCTCGGTGAGACCGATTACACAAACTCGGTGAGACCGAATTTGGTAATTAGCTAACCAGAGAGTTGGTCAGGCAAACTCGGTGGGACCGATTTGCTCTTTCGGTGAGACCGAGTGGAACTCGGTGAGACCGAAAAGTTACAAAGGGGAAACACTGAGTTTACATTGCAATCTCGGTGGGACCGATTCGCTCTTTCGGTGAGACCGAAAAGTTACGAAAGGGAAACAGAGAGTTTGCAACCCCATCTCGGTGAGACCGAGATCCTTATCGGTAGAACCGAATTGCTAGGGTTTGGCAGTGGCTAATGACAAGTGAAACTCGGTGGCGCCGGATAGGAAGAATCGGTAGGACCGAGTTTGGCTTAGGGTTTAGGTCATATGTGGATATGGGAAAGTAGTTGAGGGTTTTGGAGCATATCACTAAGCACATGAAGCAAGAGGCTCATTAAGCAACACCTCATCCCTCCTTATAGTATTGGCTTTTCCTAAAGACTCAATGTGATCTTGGATCACTAAAATATAAAATGAAGAGTCTTGAGCTTTTGAGCTTGAGCCAATCCTTTGTCCTTAGCATTTTGAGGGTTCCACTTTCACATCCATGCCATGCCAATCATTGAGCTTTCCTGAAATAATCATCTTGGAATAGCATTAGCTCAATGAGCTATATGTTGTTATGAATTACCAAAACCACCTAGGGATAGTTGCACTTTCAATCTCCCCCTTTTTGGTAATTGATGACAACATATAGATCAAAGCTTCGACAAATGATAATAAGCATGAAATATATCGTCGCTTTGAGAAGTATGTGACAAAGTAAGAGCTCCCCCTAAATTTGTGCATATTTAAAATTTGCTTTGGACTGCAAATGCACAAGGAGTTAGAGTCATGGGTTACTCTTCCATGTCACATACATCTTGGTGGAGCGCTTAAAATGATAAGAATGAAATACATGCACTCATCACCAAGAATAGTGAATGATCACATAAGATAGATAAGTAATAGCATTCATCAAGCATTAAGTGTAGCTTATGATCAAACACATGATCATCAATGTCTCACAAGCACTCAAAAGCAAACAAGTTTGAAAAACCACCAAATAAAGCAAGAGAGAAAGCAACACTCTCTCTCTCTCGAAGCCTATGATCTATACATCTTCTCCCCCTTTGGCAACAAGTTACCAAAAAGTTCCTAGAAAATGCATAGCTCTAGATCGACGCTCAGGCTTGATCTTCAGGTGGTGGTGGAGTCCGGATCACTCCAAGGACGAAGGCTTCGGTAGATGCTGAAGTAGACGCTGGAGTTGGAGCTGAAGTAGATGCTGGAGCTGGTGGAACTGAGGCTGTGGCTGGTGCTGAGGTGGTGGCTCTTGTGTCAGCAACTGGCACGGCAGACGACCTCGGACCTCTTGGCACTCTGGCAAAGGCATGAGTGGTAGTCCTGCCTCTCCTCTCCTGCATGTCCTCCTGGAGCTGCTCCACTGCAGACTGAACTTCCGTTACTTTGACATCCAAGTCATAGAACTTCTGTTCCATGATTCTCTCTAGGCTCTGCTGATTTTGAGTGAGGGTGGCCAGACTTTGCTCAATCCTCAGTGTGATGCAATCAAGTAACCAGCTGCTCTTGTTTGGTCTTCAAGAAATACTCAGATGCCTCCTCTTGAGTTGGCATCTTGGCAGCTTTCTCCTTCCTCGCCTTCTCCTTCTTTGCGTATGATTGTGCAGACGATGGCTCGTTCTCAGTCATCACAACTTCATTGTTCTCAAAATCTGGACGGATGGGCAGGTGTTCCTTGTCCAATAAATATATGCCCGTGCCCATCTTGGAGTTGATGAGCTCCTGAATCTGAGGGGCATATCCGCAGCTCCTCTTCTGGTCTGCTGCAGTCCTCTTGATTGTTTCCACTATGAGGCTCATCACCTTGAACTTCTGAGGCACATCAAACACATGTAGCAAGTTGATAGCATGGCCTCTGATCATCTTGTGATCACCTGACTTGGGCAATAAGGTGTGCCTCAAGATCCAATTGATAGTCGGGAGCCCTGACAGAAGGTAATGTACTGAGCCAAACTTGAAGGTATCAAGTGCTTCATTTGGGATCTCCTTGTACATATTTGACATTGAGTTGTGGTCCATTTTCTTCTTGGCATAGATATCCAAGTCGTCATCTTGCTCCTCTGGGGCATTTATGATCTGTGCCCACTCAGCAACTGTGGATTGGTACCTTGTACCCTCAGACATCCATGTGATCCTCCCATCTGGATAAAAGTGAGCCGTGGAGTAGAACTGCATGATAAGTTCCTCGTTCCACTTTGTGAGCTTCTGCCCAACAAAGTCAGCTACTCCACAAGCTATGAAGCTGTCTTGCACTCCAGGATAGTGCTCCTCATTGTCCTTGATGTATGTACAATCAACCCATCGCATATCACAGACAATGGGCTTCTTATCTAGCAGCACTGTCTCATAAAAATCCTGCTGCTCCTTGGTGTGAAACCTGTAGTCAACTGCTGTCCTTCTCCTTAAAGCATACGGGTCTGCTTCTCTCCATTTCCTCAGCCCTGAATCTCTCCTGAGCTTCATGTCCTCAGCCACGGGATGAGCATCGTTGTGGTCTGGGATCTTGGGCTTGAGCTTTCTCAGGACATTCTCTTCCTCTTCTTCAGCAACAATCTCAGGCACTGGGGCCTTGTTCTTCTCAGCTGCAGGAATGCTCCTTGTATTCCTATTTGGTGCAGACTTGGTCTTGGAGGCAGCTTTGGGCTTAGATGCAGTAGCCCCTGATCTTATGGCATCACCCATCAGCTTGGGTGCCTTGGGTGCTGGTGCAGCTACCTCTTCTTCTTCTTCCTCTTCCATGATGGAAGCTTTGCCAAGCACTCTAGCCACAGTCTTCTTCACCCTTTCCTTTCTTTTCTTGCTCTCAGCTGCAATTGGCTCTATGGGCTTCTCAGTTGACATTCTGGCCTTTGACATTGGCTGCCTGCCTGCTGGCCTTTTGATTTTCAGGCCTGGCTTAGTGCCTTGAGCTGGCTCAACTCTCTTGGAAGTGGCCTCTTCCTCTGCCACATAGTCTTCATCTTCGGAATCTGAAGTCCTCTTCTTCCTCTGTCTTGTGGCAGCCTTTGGCAAGTTGCTAGTGGTGCTCCTGCTGCCTTCATCAGAAGAGCTGGAGGGACTAGTGCCCTCACTCATCACCACTTGCTGTTCTGACACATTCTGGCTATCACTTTGATCAGACATGCTGCACTCTGACTGCTGACCCTGTGAACAGATTATAGATGAGGTAGAAAGGATGAGCATCACAAAATGCAGAGGTTTTTGCAAAAAGAATGATCCAAAAACTTAGTTTTAGTTTCCCACTGAAATCATCTCGGATCTACCGATTTTTAAACTCGGTGATACCGAAGCAGTTTTGGAACCTAAACTAGTGAACTCGGTAGGACCGAGTCACAGTTCGGTGGCACCGAGACTGCTAGGGTTTCACAGAGTTCCAAAATCGGTCACACCAATAAGTAATTCTCGGTCAGACCGAGTCTCACTTGTGCAATGGCATAAGCCAAATCGGTGGGACCGAGTTTTTCAACTCGGTGGGTCCGAGATGGTTTCGGCGGAAACCTAAACCTAGAATTTTCGAATCAAACCTAATCTACGAGCGTTTTGACTAGATAGGAGTGTTTCAATCGTGGCAAGAATCATGAAGAACACAATGTGCTAGGAATCAGATTGGAGAATAGCACAAAGATCAAGTCCATACCCTAGTTCGGCGGGGACTTGCTACAGCGGCAACGGCGGGGCAGAATTCCTGTTGACGGCGACGGAGACCAGCTACTGGAGGCGGCTGGCGGTGAGAAGACGATCCAGAGACCACGTTGGCAGAGCAGGCTATCGTGCGGGCGAAGGGGTTCGGAGGAAATTTCCAAAAAATTTCCCGTGACTATATATAGCCCGACCCTGTCGGTGTGACCGAGTGGAACAACTCGGTAGCACCGAGATTCATAACTGCGTGCAGTTGCTGAAACTCGGTGTGACCGAAATGTTCAAATCGGTTGCACCGAGATCGAAAACCTAGATCAACTTAATGATCTCGGTAGGACCGAAAGTGGAGTATCGGTCAGACCGAGAATCATAAAGAGGTTTTGGAAGTTTAAGTCTATGACGAATCGGGGACTCCGAGCGCTCCTCACACAGAGTGGTTCGAATCTGACTTGATCAAATTTTGTGATGCAGCATGAATAGAGTTTGAGACGAGAAAAGCATAGATAGCTAGAGGAGGTTCTTAGGCATTCTTGTCCATCCACTTGGCAAAAAGAAATAAAGCCGAACAATCAAAACAACAAGTGGATGTCCTCGAATGAGTAAAATATGCAACCAGCATGCTCACACAATAAGATGGCAAATGAAATATGTGACAAGGCATGCACAACCAATTCTAGCAACTATCAAGCAATTTGCGATGACTAGGTCATCTATATATGAGTATATTGACTTAGGAGTCAAGTGAGAACACTTGATCATAGGTCATACTCATCGTTTAAGCTCAAGTGGGGTTACCACTTTTACATAAAGCATTGTTGTTGTTCACATCTTTAGAGTTGCTTTAGCTCAAGTCTTAGAGTAAAGCTCCCCCTAGATGTGATATCCCCCCTAAGAGGGATGAACTAACCTTGGGTTTTGTCGATGATGACTTCATGTAGATGTTGAAGATGTGGATGCTCAATGTTGATGTAGATCACTTGGAGCTATCCATTTGAGTGAATTGCACTTTCAATACCTACATGGGTTAGTCCCACAAGGAACAAACAAGGATATCCATAGACATAGAGTGATGCACACACAAGATGATGTCCATGAAAACTTTTAGGTTACCTTGTCCCTTGTCTTACCAACAAGAGGGTTTGTGACTCCTTGAACTAGTGCAAGATGTGGAAGTTGATTGCACTTGTTCTTGCCAAAATGATAAGAGTGAAGTATGTTGGCGGAGTCACCCTCAAGAACTCTCTAGTTCTTCTTCTTTTGGATCCACATCATCTTGATGGGAATCCTTGGAGTTGTAGTCGTACTTGATGAAGTGGAACTTGAAGTAGTCTTGGGAATCCACTTGACTAAGGTCTTAGGAGCTTCTTCAAATGCATCAATTTCCTCTTGAAGCTTGTCCTTGCCTTTTTGCTTGTAGTCTTGTGGTGGAAGATCATCTTGAGCTTGTGTCCCCTTGAAAGAAGCATCATACTTCTCTTGTTGAGGGACAAACTTTGTCTTGGGGTATTGATCTTCTTCCCACTCAACTCCATTGGCATTGAACTTTCGTTCAAAACCAACACCTTGATTCTTCCGGTGCATTCCTTGCTTGCGCACAATTTCCTCGAATTGCTTACTCCCGGCAAGGCTTTTGTACACTCCTTTCTCTATAATTCCCTTCAATAAGCTATTTTCTTGCTCAAGTGTAACTTGGCTAAGAGAATCATTAGTGGAATCAAGAGAACTACTAGAAGCAACAATATTGGATTTAGCATGATCATTGTTACTGCTAGAGGAAGAATCTTTCTTGTTACTAGACTTGACTTGAGGCATGTAAGTAGATAAGAGTAAACGCTTGGCAATGTAAGAAGAACTTTTCTTGCGGAGATCATCATTGATTGCCTTTTAAGAACTCATGCTCTTGCTCAAGATTGAGCTTTTCAAAGCGTAATTTCTCATGAGCTCTTAAAAGTTCTCGATGATCTTCGAAGATAGTTTCATGAGCTAACTTAAGAGTGTTTAGTTCTTTAGTTAGAGCCTCAATCTTCTCCTTATCATTGTCATTCGTTTTATCTTGATTAGCATGTTTAATTGACGTTTCATCATAGTATTCATCACTAGAGTTGTCAACAAGCAAATCATCACCTAACAAGTCATCTTCATCACTATTGAAATCAACATACTCGGGGTGTGTTACCTTAGGACCTTTGGCCATGAAGCATCTTCCAATTCCTTCATTTGGTGAGTCAAATATGTCGTAGGAGTTGGTTGACACAAGTGCTAGACCGGCAACACCTTCATCTTGAGTATCTTCGGAGTCGGAGTGATAACTTCTCTCGGAGTGGCTGTCGGAGTCGGATACCCATTCACCAACATGAGCTTGATGTCTTCGTCTTGTGTAGCTCCTTGATGATTTTTCCTTCCTTTCCGAATCCTTGCTTCTCCGTGAGTATCTTCGTTCATAACGATCATCTCTACTCCTTCTCTCTCTTGGTGGTGATTCTTTGCTTCTTCTTCTTGGAGAATCTTCTCTTCTCTTGTAGGGAGCCGTACACTCATTGGAATAGTGTCCGGGTCTTCCACAATTGTAGCAGTTTCGCTCTCGACTAGAAGATCTTTTGTCATTGTAGGACCTTGACTTGAAGCTTCTATCTTTGCTTCTACTCTTGTAGAACTTGTTGAAGTTCTTCACCATTAAGCTCAATTCTTCATTGAAGTCTTGTTTCTCACTTGATGATGTAGGGGCTTCACATGAGGCTTTATAGGCACCACTTGATTTGTTGTGAAGTTCCTCTTTATCCTTAAGTGACATCTCATGAGCAACAATTCTTCCAATCACCTCCGTTGGCTTGAGATCTTTGTAATTGGGCATCATTTGGATCAATGTGCACACGGTATCATATTTTCCATCCAAGGCTCTTAGAATCTTCTTGATGATGAATCTGTCGGTCATCTCTTCACTTCCTAAGCCGGCAATCTCATTTGTGATGAGACAAGTGATAGAGGCAAAGGTGTCCCGATGTTTCGATGAGATGGTGGCTATCGTTTTCTGTGGGAGTCGACCTTGACGATCCGACTACGAACGTGCGAGACGTCGCGCCTTAGCAATCGCTAAACCAACTTCCGAGGGGTTATTGACCACGCCGGAGCACGATCAACCTGACCACGAGGGCCTGTTTCCTGCGAGCAAACGAAGAACAAGCAAGAAACTGAGATTGCAATCTGGATATTGCGAATATAAGATGAAAGCTTTATTGATCAAGGTGGGGTTCTGTGACGTCTTGGTCTGGTCGTTGGACACAAACGAAGTACGCGAAGTTGCAGCTATGGCGAACTTTTAATCTAAACAAAACCCAAGTCTAAACGACGCCCTAAGGGCTGTATATATGGAGGAAGAGAGGGGAATTTCGTGGCCCTTGAGGGTGGGGTCCGAAACCAACCCTAACTCTTGTTTCCCCACACATACGGACTCTAAAAATAGCCTATACTTAAGTATTTCGAAATTACATGGGCCTGGCCCATTAATAAGGTGACGCAGCACCTAGAATAGCCTATGGACGAATATTATGAAGTGGCATCTTGTATATTTCGTCCAAGGCTTCATGCACTCCTTATGGCGGCTTCAAAGTCCTGAAATCATCACTTGTAACTCCGTTCTTGATCCCCTTGCGCATGCCATCAACTCCATTCGTGTTCTTGCTCCAATGTTCATCCTTCTCCAAGCTAGGACCTTCATTTGTAAGCAAAACAAATGTATCCAATTTAGGCAGCATCATAATCTCATGAACATTAGAATCATTACCAAGAAACGAAAGTACCTGGTAATTTAATTGGCGTGCGCGAGCTCTAGTAATTGGTCCAGTATATGTAACAGTAGGGGCTGTGGGTGTAACAATGGTATTGATGTCCTCATCATCCTCCCCTTCTTGAAATGAAGTCGTCCTCGACGGAAGCTCATCTTCCTCACCCAAATAAGGCTTCAAATCTGCAATGTTAAAAGTGGGACTAACCCCAAAATCTGCAGGTAGCTCAAGTTTATATGCATTATCATTTATTTTCTCTAAAACCTTAAAAGGACCATCAGCACGTGGCATTAGCTTTGATTTGCGCAGATTAGGAAATCTATCTTTACGCAAATGTAACCAAACAAGATCTCCAGGTGCAAACACAACATGTTTTCTACCCTTATCTCCAGCAAGTTTATATTTAGCATTCATACGCTCAATGTTTTCCTTAGTTAACTCATGCATTTTTAAAATCAATTCAGAACGTTCTTTAGCATCAAAATTAACCTTCTCCGAAGATGGAAGAGGCAACAAATCAATAGGTGCACGAGGTAGGAAACCATACACAATTTCAAAAGGGCACATCTTAGTAGTAGAATGCAATGAACGATTATAAGCAAATTCAATATGAGGCAAGCATTCTTCCCACATTTTCTTGTTATTCTTCAAAACAGCCCTAAGCATAGTAGACAATGTTCTATTGACTACTTCAGTTTGTCCATCAGTTTGGGGGTGACAAGTAGTACTAAAAAGCAGCTTAGTCCCCAACTTAGCCCATAAACATCTCCAAAAGTGGCTAAGAAATTTAGTATCACGATCTGAAACAATAGTATTTGGCACACCATGTAAGCGAATAATTTCACGAAAGAACAAATCAGCAACATTAACAGCATCATCGCTTTTATGACATGGTATAAAGTGTGCCATTTTCGAGAACCTATCCACGACAACAAATATGCTATCCCTCCCCTTCTTTGTTCGAGGTAAACCTAAAACAAAGTCCATAGATATATCCTCCCAAGGAACACTAGGTACAGGCAAAGGCATATATAAACCATGAGGATTGAGTCGTGACTTAGCTCTTTGACATGTAGTGCAGCGAGCAACAAAACGCTCAACATCCCGTCTCATCTTTGGCCAAAAGAAATGTGTAGCAAGTATATCCTCCGTCTTCTTGACGCCAAAGTGTCCCATTAATCCTCCTCCATGCGCCTCCTGCAACAACAAAAGACGAACGGAGCTAGCTGGAATGCATAGCTTGTTAGCACGAAACACAAATCCATCGTTAAGAACGAACTTGTTCCAAGTTCTCCCTTCCTTACAATTCTGCAATACATCTTTAAATTCACTCTTTTCATATTGATCCTTGATGGTCTCCAAACCAAATATTTTAAAGTCAAGTTGTGAAAGCATAGTATAACGACGAGACAAGGCATCAGCAATAACATTTTCTTTACCCTTCTTGTGTTTAATCACATAAGGGAAAGTCTCAATGAATTCAACCCATTAGCATGCCTACGGTTCAGTTTTGCTTGACTTTTAATGTGTTTCAAAGATTCATGATCAGAATGTATAACAAATTCCTTGGGCCATAAATAATGTTGCCATGTTTCTAAGGTCCGAACAAGAGCATATAATTCTTTATCATAAGTAGAATAGTTCAGACTAGGCCCACTCAATTTTTCAGAAAAGTATGCAACAGGTTTTCCATCTTGTAATAACACACCTCCTAATCCAATTCCACTAGCATCACATTCAAGCTCAAAAGTCTTATTGAAATTAGGAAGTTGGAGTAAAGGAGCATGTGTCAACTTATCTTTCAATACCGTGAAGGCTTCTTCCTGTGCGGTACCCCAAACAAAAGGCACATCCTTCTTTGTAAGCTCGTTGAGAGGTGCAGCAATGGTGCTGAAATCTCTCACAAAACGCCGATAGAAACCAGCGAGGCCAAGGAAACTCCTCACTTGTGTGACCGTTTTGGGCTGCGGCCAACTCTCAATAGCTTCAATCTTGGCTTTATCAACTTCAATTCCCTGTGGAGTAACAACATAGCCAAGAAAAGATACTCGGTCGGTGCAAAAGGTGCACTTTCCAAGGTTACCAAACAAACGTGCATCACGTAGAGCAATAAAAACAGCACGTAAATGTTCCAAATGTTCCTCCAAAGATTTGCTATAAATCAATATGTCATCAAAGTAAACTACCACAAATCGTCCAATGAAAGCACGTAAAACTTCGTTCATTAACCTCATGAAAGTACTAGGTGCATTAGTTAACCCAAAAGGCATGACTAACCACTCATATAATCCAAACTTAGTTTTAAATGCTGTTTTCCATTCATCTCCCAATTTCATACGAATTTGATGGTAACCACTACGCAATCAACTTTGGAGAATATTGTAGAGCCACTCAATTCATCAAGCATATCATCTAGCCTAGGAATAGGATGACGATAACGAATAGTAATATTATTAATGCCTCTACAATCAACGCACATACGCGACGTACCATCCTTTTTCGGCACTAAAATGATAGGAACAGCACAAGGACTAAGGGATTCGCGTATATAACCTTTGTCGAGCAGTTCTTGTACTTGACGCATAATCTCCTTCGTCTCCTCTGGATTGGTACGGTATGGTGCACGGTTGGGTAATGATGCACCGGGAATTAAGTCAATTTGATGCTCAATCCCGCGAATAGGTGGTAATCCCGGTGGCACGTCTTGTGGAAAGACGTCGGCGAACTCCTGCAAAATGTTAGTGACAGCAGGAGGCAAAGAGGAAGGCACGTCCTCGAATGAAAATAATGCCTCTTTGCACACAAAAGCATAGCAAACAGATTTGCTAAAATCTAGATCATCAATATCAGATTTGGTGGCAAGTAAACATGCACTTTTCAATTTAATTTCAGAAGCAACACTAGATTGTTTATTATTATTAGGCTGCATTTGTTGCTCAAATTCTTTTGCCACAATCTGATTTTCACTCTTAGTTTTCTCCTGTTTTGCTTTATTAGCTCTATTAATATCATCTTTCAAAATGGAATCAGGAGTCATAGGAAGCAAAGTAATATTTTTATCCTTATGAACAAGAGTATACTGATTGTTTCTACCATGGTGAATAGAATTTTTATCAAATTGCCATGGTCTACCAAGTAATAAGGAACATGCTTGCATAGGTACCACATCACAATCAACATAATCAGCATATGTAGAGATACTAAAATGCACACGAACAGTACGTGTTACCTTAACCTTGCCGCTGTTGTTGAACCATTGGATGTAGTAAGGATGTGGATGTGGTCTTGTGGTGAGAGATAGCTTCTCCACCATCTCGATGCTAGCCAAGTTGTTGCAACTCCCTCCATCTATGATCACGCGAACAGAACGTTCCTTCACAACTCCCTTTGTATGGAACAAATTATGCCTCTGATTTTGCTCAGCTTGTGTAACCTGCACACTCAAAACACGTTGAGCAACTAAACATTCATACCTGTCAGCATCTTCAGGAGCCATGTATTGCGTCTCATGATCAGAATCGTCTCCACCGTGTTCGTCACGTGTAATAAGAGCCAAAGTCTCCTCATCATAGTCACTAGCGGACTCATACCCACCATCCTCAGTAACAATCATCACACGCTTAGATGGGCATTCTCTCGCATAATGACCTCCACCCTTGCAACGTCGACAAATAATATCATGTGTTTGCCCTGTTGATGCCATGGATGAAGAAGAGCTCTTTGCAGGCCCAGAAGGTGTGCTCTTGGCAGATAGTGGTGATTGTGCCTGCTTTATTGTATCACGGTTGGAGGTGGCAGCCGACGGAGGCGCCGGTGTAGCAGAACGTGTGGAAGTAGATGATGCACGTGGTGTCCATGAAGAAGGTCGACCTGCAGAAAAGTTAGTCCGCGCCAATGCCTGTCGATCCTGCACTTCACGTTCAGCTTTACAAGCAAGATGGAATAAACGAGTGATATTAGTATACTCCTTATACTCTAGAATCGTCTGAATCTCTCTATTTAATCCACCCATAAAACGTGCAAGCATAGCTTCATTCTCCTCAACAATACCACATCTAATCATGCCAGTTTGTAATTCCTGATAATATTCTTCTACAGAATTTTTTCCCTGTCTTAAGCGCTGCAATTTTTGAAGTAATTCACGTTGATAATATGGTGGAACCCAACGAGTACGCATAGCAGTTTTCAAAGCAGCCCAAGTAGCAGGAATGGGATATAATCTACAATGCTCAGACCACCAAACACATGCAAAACTAGTGAATGCACAAACAGCAGCAGGAACACGTCTCTCCTCGGGATATTGTAAACATGTAAATCGTTGTTCAGTTTCTAACTCCCAAGTAAGATATATATCAGGAACATATCTACCCTCAAATGGTGGAATATTCAATTTTAGTTTAGGGAGATGGTCATGATCTCGTACCTGAGGGTGAGCCCTACCATTGCCATTATTTGCATGTGGACGACCTGATGGTTGCTGTGCTGGTGGTGGCACGTAGTTCTGATTTTGATCAACCTCACCTCGTAATCTAAAAATCATCCTCCTCCGCATCAGCAGCAGGAGCCACAGAGTATCAACAGCAGCACCCAACAGTTTTGGCCAGGTGCAAGAGGGAGCACGCTCGCTCGGCCGGAGGGCTGTTCACGATGTGTATATGTCTGTTGTTGTTGTAGAGGTGCGTTAGGAGCAGCGTGGTGGTGGTGGAAGACTGCGCGAGCAATTCATTAACTGTTATCAGTTTGTTTGGAACGTCTTCTCCATGTCATCTATCTCCATGGCCTCTTCAAATCTGTTTAGCACATCCTGCACCTGATCATTTCATCATTTGCTGAAATTTATCATGCAAACTCCTTTTCGTTCATGTTCTCAGTCAGTTCTCGTCGGCTGTGATCCTGCCCATGGTTTAGCAACAATAGAAAACACACAAGATATGATCCTATCAGAATACTAACAAGAGGTTTGGTGGCGGGGTGTCACAAATCCGTCAAGCAAATTCAATTCTTACCAGTTCTTACCAGGCAGCAGGCGGTGATCGGCACCGGTCTGTAGTCAAAACTTCAAAGCTTGGATAGAGCGATGACCAGGGAGAGTCAACGCACGCACGTAGGTATGTGGAGCTGGAAGGCTTTATAGTATGGTAGCCAAAAAGGGTCAGCAATATCAATTCCAGAGATGCAAAGTTAATAAAACGCTCAACGACGGTACTGTGCTGGTCTAGGCTAGACCGTGCTAGAGACGCGAGCCTAGAACACTAACAAAATCACGGCGCTGCACGTAAATAAGGGAAAAGCACACTCTGGAACTATTTTTTTCGCTCTTTTTTTGCGCTCTTTTTTTTGCGCTCCTCTTTTTTTGCGAAAAATCACTATAATGGCGAGTGTCTTAAAACTCTTCCCTCGTCAAACTGATAGGATGGGCACGGAATTTAATTTTTTTTCACTCTTTTTTTCAGAAATCAGGGCAGCGACGACGAAAAAGTGCGACAAAAAATCACTATGATGGCACGTGGCTCAAAAGACTCAGAAAAGACTAAAAATAGGATAGGGAAAAAATATTTTTGGTCGCCGAAATTTTGGCCTAAAAACTGCCCGGGGGTCTCCACACTCTTTTTTTTTCGAGACCTACGCATGCAAGGGAACACGAATCGGAATTTAGATTGATCTCAAGAACAAACCTAATATGAGAAGAACTCGGATGGGTGGTGGATATATGGTTGTGGTATATGGCAGCGGTGGGGGTATATGGTAGCGGTGGTGGTATATGGATAGAGATTGATGGTGGTATATGGATACGGATTGGTGGTGGTATATGACGGATTCAGAGCGGTGGCGGATAAGCAATGGTGGTAGATGGCAAGGCGATGATGATGGTGAGGCGGCGGCGTGACAACTTATGACCAGAACTCGAAACTTTAAAAGACTAGACTCTAAGACCAGCAACTTGACACGACGATGCAACCGCAAATTCAATAAAGCAAAAACCCTAAAAAGATTATGTAAAGGCTTAGATTGATTCGGATATGATGAACTAACCTTAATTTTTTTTGTGGCTTTTTCGTGGACTGTAGGTATGAAGAACAGACTCGATCTAATCTACGAAAAACTGTAAAATCTCACCGAGCAACCTGGAAATCTGGTACCACTTGATAGAGGCAAAGGTGTCCCGATGTTTCAATGAGATGGTGGCTATCGTTTCTGGGGGGGTCGACCTTGATGATCCGACTATGAACGTGCGAGACATCGCGCCTTAGCAATCGCTAAACCAACTTCCGAGGGGTTATTGATCACGCCGGAGCACGATCAACCTGACCACGAGGGTCTGTTTCCTGCAAGCAAACGAAGAACAAGCAAGAAACTGACATGGCAATCTGGATATTGCGAATATAAGATGAAAGCTTTATTGATCAAGGTGGGGTTCTGTGACGTCTTGGTCTGGTCGATGGACACAAACGAAGTACGAGAAGTTGCAGCTATGGCGAACTTTTAATCTAAACAAAACCCAAAGTCTAAACGACGCCCTAAGGGCTGTATATATGGAGGAAGAGGGGGGAATTTCATGGCCCTTAAGGATGGAGTCCGAAACCAACCCTAACTCTTGTTTCCCCACACATACAGACTCTAAAAATAGCCTATACTTAAGTATTTCGAAATTACATGGGCCTGGCCCATTAATAAGGTGACGCAGCACCTAGAATAGCCTATGGACGAATATTATGAAGTGACATCTTGTATATTTCGTCCAAAGCTTTATGCACTCTTTATGACGGCTTCAAAGTCCTGAAATCATCACTTGTAACTCCGTTCTTGATCCCCTTGCGCATGCATCACTCATGCGTGTTTCTTGCTCCAATGTTCATCCTTCTCCAAGCTAGCCCTTCATTGAAAGCAAACAAATGTATCCAATTTAGGCAGCATCATATCTCATGACCATTAGAATCCATTACCAAGAAACGAAAGTACTGGTAATTTAATTGGCGGTGCGCGAGCTCTAGTAATTGGTCCAGTATATGTAACAGTAGGGGCTGTGGGTGTAACAATGGTTTGATGTCCTCATCAGATGTGTGGAGTAGTAGATGCAGAATCATTCCGATCTACTTGACACGGAAGTGATGCATATATTCATGATCATTGCCTTAGATATCTTCATAACTATGCACTTTTCTATTAATTGATCGGCAGTAATTTGTTCACCCACCGTAATACATGCTATCATGAGAGAAGCCACTAGTGAAACCTATGGCCCCCGGGTCTCTTTCTTATTATATTGCATCTCTTTTATTATCGTCTCTCGTTAACAATTTTGCAATCTTTACTTTCCAATCTATACAACAAAATACAAAAAAAATATTTATCTTACTATCTCTATCATACCTCACTTTCGCAAGTAATCGTGCAGGGATTACAACCCCTTTATCGCATTGGTTGCGAGGTTCTTGATTGTTTGTGCGGGTACTAGGTGACTTGTGCATTGTCTCCTACTGGATTGATACCTTGGTTCTCAAAAACTAAGGGAAATACTTACGCTACTTTGTTGACTCCCTCTTTCCTCTTCAAGGGAAAACCAACGCATGCTCAAGAGGTAGCATTAGGCATCACTGAAGTCTTCCTGTCCGCATGATCTGAAGACTTGTTACACTTGAGGACTATGAACCCTCCAGCCGGTTCGGCGTCGCGTTTTGAGCCTCCACGAATCATTGTGGATCGCCGGGGAACGAAGTCTGTGAAGGTTTGGAAGTCTACCTTGAAGACTTACCAGAGTGATTGGATGAGGATTGTGTGTCCTTAGCTCAAGAGGAATAAGGTGAAGACACGATCTTCTGAGTTAAATCTCAGCCTCCCTAATCAGACATACAGTTGTCACAACAACTAGAACTGGTCTACCAAATCCATGTCTTCACCAAGCTACAGGTTCTATCCTTCACTTCCCTTTACTTTACGGTTTGTCTTTTGAAGTCATTGCCTGCCTGTGTGGTCTGATTGACTTCACTAATGGTAGACTGTTTACTGTTTGGCTTCATACTGTCTTGCATCCTGATCCATACTACCTAGATGCTGATAGTCTTCATGCTTTCACTTCATTGCTTACTTGACTATGGCTTGCCTAGGGTAGTCTACCTTCCGCTGCATATCAATAGGATCATTTCTACTGTTTGTCTTCCAAGCCCCCGTGTTTTGAAGACATTCATAAAAATCGCCTATTGAAGCCCCTCTAGTCAATAACTAGCATTTTCAGGTAGAACACCCATATGCAAACCGACAACTTCCCCAGGAAGCCAAGAGAAAATGTGCTGAGCAGGATTTCTGCAACTCTTGATCGCAAACGTTTTAGATAGAACACCCTTAAGTCGAGGGAAAATTCGCAACGCGGGATTTGTGTATCCCTTCAACGCAAACAGTTGTTTTGGATGACCTGTGTGCAACCACGTACAAACAATTTGGTAAGATTTGCATCTGTCATATTAGGTATGTTGCCATTTGTCAAATTGGAAAGATTGACATTTGTTGATCTAGTAACATTGCCATTTGTCAATCCTTGTAACACTGCGATTTGTCAAAATATGCAGCTAGAAATCATTAGCACTATCTAATTTTTGCAACTAAAATTCAGTAATTAAGCATAGATTTCATCCATAGATTAAGCAGTCATTCTTAATTTATACAAATAGTTCAACTCGACAGCTAAACCGACCAAACTTTTCCCCAATTGCTGCCAACCATACTGAAATAGCTAGTTCAACTATATATACTAGCTAATTTGAAGTATGTTGTATAGTTCCACCACATCTATAGTCAGATGAATTGAACAAAATAGCCCCTAAATACTACTACTATGGACGGGCTTCGTGCTACTTCCGGCAGCCTCTCCTCTGCTGAGCACACTCAGTAAGAGGCAGAGGAGGAGGAGCCAACCGACAAGCTGGACAACTGTAATACGGTGCGTGCCGCTGTTGCACGTTTAGCGACGCTCGCTAGCTCGAACGCCCACTGCCACTTCAGACGACCCCTCTCGAAGCGGCAGAACTGCTTGTAGATCTCCTGATTCCTCGCCTCTGCGTTGGTGTGTGTTGCGGCGGCTGCGGTAAGGCTCTTTGCATGCTCGACGAGGCGCTCCTCCTCCTCCTGTAGGAACTCGATGTAGCGCGCAAGGTCGCTGACGCACGTGCGGGCCTCCACCTCCGCCTCCCTATTTCGGGCGGCGGTGGCGGAGCGGGTGATGATACCGGCGGTCGACGGTGGGCTGGCGGTCATGGCGGCCGACGATGGGGTGGCGGCCATGATGGCCACCTCCCACCTTCGGGCCGTGTCAGTGCAACAAACCCTGGGTTTGTTGCCCAGACTGTGGACAGGCATGGGAACGAGATTGAAGCACCATCCCAAGTCAGAGTACGAGGATCGAAGAGATTTGAAGGACCAACATGCAGATCAGAGGGACCAATATCAAGCCAGAGAAGCAAGGTATCATCAAGAGAAAATCTTCCCTTGCCGGGCAGGCGAGCCCAGCAAGGGGCGAGGCCACCCCTAGAAGCAGACAACCAGGGTGCCCTGGCAGGGCCTACCGGGGCTCACGAAGGCAGAACCACCTCACCAACTACTCCACAACGACCCACATCGTCGATTAGTGCGGTGTCAAGCCGCAAAGTGATTAAGTGGCAGCCATTCACCACGTGGCAGCCATTTCCTACAGGAGGAACCCACGGATGACACCCGTCGTACGACGTGTCAAGAGAATAGGCGCGGATCAGGCGAGATAGCCCGGCAAGCCTTGCCAGGCAACCAACGATGTGACGTTAAGCGGTGCATTTAATGCGCCCTGTTAGCCCGCAGAGTTAGGTATGATAGCACTGTTTGCTATCTTATCAGTGCGTAATGACTACTTTGCCACTGTGGTTACCCCTTGATCTATAAAAGGAGGCCCATGGCAACCATAGAAAGGGTTAGAAGGTTGGATAACTCACACCCCCATATGCGCGTAGTTGCTGCTAAGCAACCCCTGTCGGGCCAGTGTACTATGCTCACCACCACCTTTTCCACCATCAATCCACCAAAGCAGGAGTAGGGTTTTACGCCTCACGGCGGCCCGAACCTAGGTAAATTTCCCGCGTGATCTTTGTCGTGCTGTCTCACGCTCGTCTGCTCTTTGTGCAATGCGTCGCCCCATTGCCGAACCAGCAAGGGACCTCCTGGTCCCATAGGTGGTCATGGTTTCTTGCGACATCTTTGGTGCGCCACGTAGGGGGCTCGCTTGCGCGAACCTGAAGGTGTGCACAGCGCATCGACTTCATCACCATCTTCGTCTTTGACGACGCCATTGACCATGGCGCCCAAGAAGAGGCCCCGTCCTTCAGCTCACCCATCCACCTCGAAGGCTCCGCCGCCCTTGGCCTCCAACATTGCGGGGGGCGTGGAAGCACATGAGGATGTGGACGCTGCTGGGTAAGTGATCGGGGCAGGCGGCGCCATCGCCACTTTTCCTGCAGCTGACGCTGGAGCAGGGGGCACTAGAGGAGAGCAGCATCAACAACACCCCGACGGTCACGCTCCGCAAGGTACGGGTGAGGGGGTCACTCGATCTGCGCCCCTGTCCCCCACCGACGGGCACATTCACAGCAACGTCACTCAAATCGGGGTGAACCGCCGCCCTCTGGCCGCCCCCACCATAGGTGCGGTCGCATCACGTGCACCTCCCCTGGGACATGCCGACCAAGCCGCTGTGCCCAACGGAGCCACTGGCCCTCGAACGCCTTGGCCACACCATATCTAGGTGGTCGCCCTGCAGCGACAGCAGGGGCGCAGCGATACCGCCGCTGGTACCGTAGGAGCCGACCGACGGTACGTTCGACTTCATCATCATCCCAGCCAAGTACAGCTTCGGAGGCCATGGCGTGAGCTTAGCTGCTGATGTTTTCCGCCAATGGCCGAGCTGATGGAGGAGTGGCGTGCCACCATCCAAAGCCTGCTCGGTTTCACCGAGCGGGGGCGCCGGCGGCCTGCCCCGCCGTGACCTCCCCAAGCGACCGGAACGGCTCATGCTGCTGACCGCACGGAAGGGGCCATCCCCATGGTGCAATCCCCGCCGCAGCAGCCAGTACGAGCGTAGCAGAATCAAGACCCGGACGACGTCTCGATGGCCTCTTCTGACCCTCGATCATATCCAGGACAACGTCGAGTCCCAGAGGATAGGTGGAGAGGAGACGTGTGCGCTGCCAAGCAACGCCGCGACGACCTCCCCTGAACCGACGGATACAACGGCCTCAACGTCGATGAGCTTGCGCTTGGTGTTGGCGGGTGCCTACCTTTCGAGGTTGGCTGCCCTGCGTTTACATGAGAGCTGCGGCAAGTCCATTGGCCGTCCATTCGCATGTTCAAGCCAGAGATACCTGAAAAATATGACAGGAGGCTGAACCTGGTAGAGTTCCTAAGCATCTACACCATCGCTATTCAGGCTACCAGGGGGAGAGATGAGAAGGTGTTTGCCAACTACTTCCCTTTGGTCCTCAAGTCTAATGTGAGGTCTTGGCTGATGTATCTACCAGAGAACTCCATTTTGTCATGGGCTGCCCTGTGCCATGAGTTCATTGGCACTTTCACTGGCGGTCATCAAGAACCCGGTAGGCCCAACGATTTGCAACTTCTGTAGTAGAAGAAAGGAGAAACTCTCAATAAGTATTTGCATTGATGCAGCAAAGTCAATAGAAATATCCCAAATATCCATCCGACGGCGGTAATAGCTGCCTTCTAGTCCAATGTGCGTAACTGTCGTATTCGTTCCAAGATGAACATATGGTTGCCCAAGACTGTGAAGGAGCTTTACACACTGGTCGATAAGTGTGCTCGGATGGAAGAGGGAAGGAAGTTGCCCGGAGAGGAAGATTGCACCAATGTTGTTTCAGAGGATGAGGATGAATCAACTAGTCAGAAGAAGAGCAAGAAGCGTAGTAAGAAGCGGAGAGATAAGGCAGGGATGACTGTTGAAGGTTCTGGTATGCCTAGTACCGGCAAGAAGGCCAAAGCTGAGGCCCCCGACAAGGAAGCTGTTGTCGATGTCAAAACCGGCAGATCTTGGGTAGGGGGTCCCGAACTGTGCGTCTAGGATCGATGGTAACAGGAGACGGGGGACACAATGTTTACCCAGGTTCGGGCCCTCTCTGTGGAGGTAATAACCTACTTCCTGCTTGATTGATCTTGATGAATATGAGTATTACAAGAGTTGATCTAACACGAGATCGTAATGGCTAAACCCTAAAAGTCTAGTCTGGCTATGATTATTCGGGGCTATGTATGGACCTAGCCCTCCGGTTTATATAGACACAAGAGGGATCTAGGGTTTCACAAGGTCGGTTACAGCAAAAGGTATCTTCATAGTTGGTCGCCAAGCTTGCCTTCCACGCCAAGGGGAGTCTTATCCGGACACAGGTAGAGTCTTCAGTCTTTGTATCCTTACGGCCCATCAGTCTGGCCCATATCCAATAGATCGGACACCCGAGGACCCCTTAGTCCAGGACTCCCTCAGTAGCCCCTGAACAAGGCTTCAATGACGATGTGTCTGGCACGTAGAGTGTCTTCGACATTGCAAGGTGGGTTCCACTTCCCGAATACTCTAAGATAGTCTTCGGATAAAACGAATGTGTCCAGATCTGCAACACAAGTACCACACACAACTGCAGGAATATAGTATTTCACGAGTCCCATCCACTAACAACTTTTTGTAAGATGACATCACGTCTGTTCGGTCAACATATCGAACCATTTTTGTCTGCCGTTCCGTGCTTCAAGATGCGGTTTCCATTGGCACATCTTGTCAAAGCAGAGATCGTGTCCCCTTATTGCGGGATGTTCATCAATACGGGCGTGGGTAACCCAACCACGCCATTTAGACAGCCCTTGGGAATAGGTGAGTTTTAGGGCGAGTGGGGAGGCGTTCGATATTCACTGCCTTTATAAGGGGATAAGGATTCTCCCTTCTTCTCCCATGCCTTCTCTCTTCCTCTGCCCTTCCAATCTTGAGCTCCAGCGCCCAAGTTCTCATCCTTTTCCCACTCGAGCAAGCACTCAACCATGTCTGGTTCCGGAGGTCAAGGCAAGTGGATGGCCTCCTCCATCAAGGAGAAGGACATTACTGAGCTTCGGGCGGCCGGGTACCTGGCGAAGGAAATCGCCCACCATCTTCCAGCCCAAGGGCAAGTCATCCCCACACCGATGCCCAGTGAGAGGGTGGTATTCATCCCCCATTTTCTCCGTGGGCTAGGGTTTCCACTCCACCCCTTCGTCCACGGGCTAATGTTCTATTACGGGCTATACTTCCATGTCCTTCCTAACCATCTCGGCATTCATCGTTGTGTGTGAGGCCTTCCTCCGCATCCAACCCCACTTCGGGATGTGCCTCAAGGTCTTCAACGTGAAGCCGAAGGTGGTGGATGGACAGCATGCGGAGTGCGGAGGCGCCATGGTAAGCAAGCTGGCCAATGTCTCCTGGACAAAAGGCACTTTTGTGGAGACTATAAAGGATTGGCAAAAACAGTGGTTCTACATCACAGAACCCCGCGGCGCCACCTGGGCCGCAGCTGCCGAATTCAACTCCGGCGCTCCCATGCGACTCACCTCCTGGGTCGAGAAGAGCCCGAACTGGTGTTCGCTAGATGAGCTGATAGCGCTGCAGACGCGCGTTCAAAGCATGGTGGACAAAGATGTCAAACTTGTCGATGTAATCCAGGTGATGCTAGTTCACCGGATTCTCCCGTGCCAAAGCCGAAGCCGTCCTCTATGGGAGTTCAATCCGAAGAAGCACCATATCCTGAAGAGGCTCTTCGAAACAACTCACGAAGACGCCTGGAAGTTGCTCTTCAAGGGCAATGAGACACCGCCAGCCACAAATTCGGACCGCGGGCACGACGTTAACCACCTCGCCAATGAGGTATGTTATTTTTAACGCATCCCCTACTTGCTTATTTCAATGATGATATCTAAGCTTTTATTATCATTGCTTATTCAAGACTGGATGGAGAGGGCAAAGCGGATCCAGTGTCCGGCTCCGCTGCTTGAAGAACCAGTCATCTCGTGTTTAGCAAAGATGCTGGTGCCGACGCCCTAAGGCACCGGAGAAGAATGCCAAGGGGAAGGCCAAGGGGGTCCGGAGTGGCCCCCGCCGCAAGGGCGCTTCGGACGCGACGTCCGAAGACAAGACCTACTCCTCCGTCGCCGAAGACGACGACGATGAGGAGGAGGAAAGCGATTCTCCCCCTGATGGGGGGACGAAGAAGACGGCGGCTTCCACAATTCTGGAGGCGGAGGCACCCAAGAAGGGGAAAGGCCCACTCGTGGGTAGCTCCGCATGGGACGTCGACAGCAGTCCGGAGCGACGCCCCCGGAACAAGCCCTTGGCCGCATCGTGAGTGCTAAGAACCCGTACATGTCCAATTATCCGGCCTTTCCACCTGATGGTATTTTACATGGTTTAATTATGTCATTGCAGTCCGGCCCACGACAGCTCCCAATGATCCTCATCAAGAGGCTCGTTGGACTCAAAGGAGATGGCCAGCAAGACACCGCCGGCCACTTACTCTCCCAAGGCCAAGGGAGACGACGAGGTGTTGTCCCAAAGGACCTTCCCAGGCCAGGGAGAGGTTCGGGAGGCTGTCAAGGTGGCGCCGCAGGGCGACACCTTGGCCGCCAGACACATGGGGGAGCAGGCCCCCATGGAGACTGACAATGGGGGTCGTACTCAATTCATCCCCCCTTTGAGCACGGATCCGGAGACCCATATGGCCCAGGAGTCCGACAAGCAGCCTCCTTCAAGAGAAGGAGGCATGCCCGTCCCCCGGCGACCTCTTTCCAACCAGAGGCGCCGGATAATCTATTGGAAGCGCCACGAGGCGCTTCCATTGTGGAAGAACACCGTATCCTTATGGGTACGGTGATTGAGAAGGTTCAGTCCGTTAAGAGCGGACTGATCGAAGCCTGCAGCGGCCTACTGACAGGTCTTGAGGTAAGCATCGTTTAATCGAGAAAATCCCAATATAGACAATAGCCCTTGAGACACTGTCTAATGTTTTGAAAGAAAAGCCGGAGAGAGGATCAATTAAATTTTGCAGGAAGCTAACCAAACCGTGTCGGATTTGAATAAGCAGGCATCACTGCTGGCCGCGACCTCTCACACTGCCGAAGTCTCCCAACTTAGGCAGAAACTGGAGCGGGCGAAAGAAGAGCTCGGCCAGGCGAGGAAGCAGATGGAGGACCAGCAAGGTATGTAGTGACTCGCTATGTATTCAGAAAGAATAAATCATATATACTGACCGTAGTGTCATGATATGTGTAGGGGCGACGACCGAAGTCGAGGCCCTGAAAAAGGCCCTGGCCGAAGACGATTGAAAAGCTGTCAAGGAGCAGGCTGCTCATAAAAAGCTTAAGGCCAGACTGAACGGGGTCCAACAAGAGCTCCAAGATGCTGTGAAGAAGTATGAGGCCTTGGAGGGAGATGTTTCGGCTCGAGAGGCCGAACTCTCAAAGGCTCGCCAAAGCACGGAAGCGGCCCGGGTTGAAGCCCAGGGTGCCCTCCAGGAGATCCAGGAGGCCAAGAAGATTGTAGTGGGTAAGGCATTTAGTATGCAAATCAAGCATGTGAAGAAGAAATATCTCCTACTAACCCAGATTCGGAGTTCTCCAGGGGCATTTGCAGATCTGCTGCGTAGTGTGTCCGACGCCACAGAGTTCTTCTGAGCCGAAGAAGGGAGCTCGGCAGAGAAGTTGTTCTAGTCGCAGTATCTTGCGCCAGAGCATCCTGTGCCCTTCATCGATCAGCTAAAACAGCTGGTGGAGCTGCATAGGGTGGCCGAACTGGCCATGAAGGATTTGGTAATCCGGCTGTGGCCAACCGAAGCTATGCCCGACAGCTACTCCGGACTCGTGAAGCGGCTGGTGAACGCCTGTCCTCGGCTGGACGTCGTCAAGCGATCGGCCTGCATTGAAGGTGCACGCATGGCCTTCGCCCGCGTCGAGATATGGTGGGCGAAGATGGACGCCGTCAAGCTGACGACCGAGGGGCCGCCAGAGGGAAAGGAGCACCGCACGCCTGAGTGGTATTTTGCAGATGTCCCAGAGGTGTCGCTCATTGTAGCAATGCAATGTGCGCAAGACACTATTTTTGAATGAATACAATCATGTTGTCTTTGCCCTGTATGATGAAACAAAATCGTTATGTAATATAATGTTTAGATAAAAAATTTCTACTCATGTGCGGCCGTGTTATGTGAAATCTGAGAGTTGGCTAGTCGTCGGCTTCTGCCCCCAGGTAGGAAATACAGGGGTGTTCGGGATGTAATCTAAACACTCTTGATCCAATTGTTTGGTCCTTGAAGGAGGAGTTTAGCGCGATGAACCAGGCAATCGGACTATGCGGCTTTAGCACCCTCACTTAGCCATAGGAGTTTGATAGATAGAAATATAGGTGCAGCCCCTAGTATCCGGACTAGGATGCTATAAACACTTTGATGCAGAGCATCCTACGGTCATCCCCATGGACCAACCATCGCCTCAACAAGAGCCAAGAGGACCCATGACACGAGCTAGAGCTAGAGCTCTCGAGAACGAGGTGACTTCCTTACTTAGTGATATTACATATGATTGATACGTCCATTTTGCATCATGCTTTTATATCGATATTTATTGCATTATGGGCTGTTATTACACATTATGTCACAATACTTATGCCTATTCTCTCTTATTTTACAAGGTTTACATAAAGAGGGAGAATGCCGGCAGCTGGGATTCTGGCTGGAAAAGGAGCAAATATTAGAGACATATCTGCACAGCTCCAAAAGTCCTGAAACTCCACGGAAGACGTTTTCCAAATATATAAAAAATACTGAGAGCAAGAACTTCACCAGGGGGCACACCCTGCCCACGAGGGTGGGGGGGTGCGCCTACCCCCCTGGGCGCGTCCCCCTACCTCGTGGGCCCCCTGGTGTCCTTCGGTGACCATTTCTGCTATATGAAGTCTTCGATGGGAATAAAATAAGAAGCCATCTTCTCGGATGAAACTCCGCAGCCACGAGGCGGAACCTTGGTGGACCAATCTAGGGCTCTGGCGGAGCTTGTTCTGGCGGGAAACTTCCCTCCGGAGGGGGAAATCATCGCCATCGTCATCACCCATGCTCCTCTCATCGGCAGAGGGCAATCTCCATCAACATCTTCATCAGCACCATCTCATCTCAAAACCCTAGTTCATCTCTTGTATCCAATTCTTGTCTCCAAGTCCGGGATTGGTGCTAGTAGGTTGCTAGTAGTGTTAATTACTCCTTGTAGTTGATGCTAGTTGGTTTAATTGGTGGAAGATCATATGTTCAGATCCTATATGCATATTAATACCCCTCTGATTATGCATGTTTATGCTTTGTGAGTAGTTACTTTTGTTCCTGAGGACATGGGAGAAGTCTTGCTATTAGTAGTCATGTGAATTTGGTATTCGTTCGATATTTTGATGAGATGTATGTTGTCTCTCCTCTAGTGGTGTTATGTGAACGTCGACTACATGACACTTCACCATTGTTTGGGCCTAGAGGAAGGCATTGGGGAGTAATAAGTAGATGATGGGTTGCTAGAGTGACAGAAGCTTAAACCCTAGTTTATGCGTTGCTTCGTAAGGGGCTGATTTGGATCCATATGTTTCATGCTATGGTTAGGTTTACCTTAATACTTTTGTTGTAGTTGCGGATGCTTGCAATAGAGGTTAATCATAAGTGGGATGCTTGTCCAAGTAAGGGCAGTACCCAAGCACCGGTCCACCCACATACCAAATTATCAAAGTACCGAACGCGAATCATATGCGTGATGAAAACTAGCTTGACGATATTCCCATGTGTCCTCGGGAGCGCTTTTCTCTATATAAGAGTTTGTCCAGGCTTGTCCTTTGCTACAAAAAGGATTGGGCCACCTTGCTGCACTTTATTTACTTTTGTTACTTGTTGCTCGTTACAAATTATCCTATCACAAAACTATCTGTTACCACTTATTTCAGTACTTGCAGAGAATACCTTGCTGGAAACCGCTTATCATTTCCTTCTGCTCCTCGTTGGGTTCGACACTCTTACTTATCGAAAGGTATACGATAGATCCCCTATACTTGTGGGTCATCAAGACTCTTTTCTGGCGCCGTTGCCGGGGAGTGAAGCGCCTTTGGTAGGTGGAATTTGGTAAGAAAAAATATATATAGTGTGCTGAAATTTACTGTCACTTGTTACTATGGAAAGTAATCCTCTGAGGGGCTTGTTCGGGGTATCTTCACCCCGACCAGTAGAGCAAAGAGTTGCTCCTCAACCTATTGAACCTACAGAAAATGAAAATGTCTACTTTGAGATTCCTTCGGGTATGATAGAAAAGCTGCTAGCTAATCCTTTTGCAGGAGACGGAACAATGCATCCCGATGAGCACCTAATATATGTGGATGAAGTTTGTGGATTATTTAAGCTTGCAGGTGTGCCCGAGGATGTTATTAAGAAGAAGGTCTTCCCTTTATATTTGAAGGGATATGCATTGACATGGTATAGGCTATGTGATGATATGGGATCATGGAACTACAAACGATTGAAATTGGAATTTCATCAGAAGTTTTATCCTATGCATCTTGTTCATCGTGATCGCAATTATATATATAATTTTTGGCCTCGCGAAGGAGAAAGTATCGCTCAAGCTTGGGGGAGGCTTAAATCAATGTTCTATTCATTCCCCAATCATGAGCTCTCAAGAGAAATAATTATTCAAAATTTATATGCTCGGCTTTCTGATAACGATCGCACCATGCTTGATACTTCTTGTGATGGCTCTTTTATGATGAAGACTATTGAATTCAAATGGGATTTATTGGAAAGAATTAAATGCAACTCTGAAGATTGGGACCTCGACAAATGGTAAGGAGTCAGGTATGACACCTAGTTTTGATTGTGTTAAATCTTTTATGGATACTGATATTTTCCGTAAATTTAGCACTAAATATGGACTTGACTCTGAGATAGTAGCTTCTTTCTGTGAATCTTTTGCTACTTATGTTGATCTCCCCAAGGAGAAGTGGTTTAAATATCATCCTCCCATAGAAGTAAAAGTAGCTGCACCTATTAAAGTTGAAGAAAAGATGTCACTTATAATGATCCTATTGTTCCTACTTCTTATGTTGAGAAACCATTTCCCTGTTAGGATAAAGGATCATGCTAAAGCTTCAACTGTGGTTCGTAAAAGCAATATTAAAACATATACACCTCCTGAGCAAGTTAAAGTTGAACCTAATATTGCTATTGTTAAAGATCTCTTGTCTGATAATATTGATGGGCATGTTATTTATTTCTGTGATGAAACTGCTAGAATTGCTAACCTGTGCTAAAGATAAACCTAGACCTGTGGTAGGCATGCCTGTTATTTCTGTTAAAATAGGAGATCATTGTTATCATGGCTTATGTGATATGGGTGCTAGTGCTAGTGCAATACCTTATTCCTTATACCAAGAAGTTATGCATGATATTGCACCTGCTGAGATGGAAGATATTGATGTCACAATTAAACTTGCCAATAGAGATACTATTTCACCAATGGGAATTGTTAGAGATGTTGAAGTCTTGTGTGGGAAAACTAAATATCCTGCTGATTTTCTTGTTCTTGGTTCCCCACAAGATAGCTTTTGTCCCATTATATTTGGTAGACCCTTCTTGAAACACTGTTAATGCTACCATAGATTGCAAAAGGGATGTTGTTACTGTCGGTTTAGATGATATGACTCATGAATTTAATTTCTTAAATTTAGTAGACAACACCGTGAAGAAGAATTACCTAGTAAGGATGAAATTATTGGTCTTGCTTCTATTGCCGTACCTCCTAGTGATCCTTTAGAACAATATTTGCTAGACCATGAAAATGATATGTTTATGAATGAAAGAAGGGAAATAGATGAAGTATTCTTTAAACAGGAACCTATTCTAAAAACAATTTACCTGTTGAAATCCTAGGGGATCCTCCTCCACCCAAGGGTGATCCCGTGTTTGAGCTTAAACCGTTACCTGATACTCTTAAATATGCTTATCTTGATGAGAAAAAGATATATCCTGTTATTATTAGTGCTAACCTTTCAGAGCATGAGGAAGAGAGATTATTGAAAACTCTGAAGAAGCACCGTGCTGCTATTGGGTATACTCTTGATGATCTTAAGGGCATTAGTCCCACTCTATGTCAACATAAAATTAATTTGGAAGAAGATGCTAAACCAGTTCTGTGATCATCAACGCCGGCTGAATCCTAAAATGAAAGAAGTGGTAAGAAAGGAGATACTAAAGCTCCTTGAGGCAGGTATAATTTATCCCGTTGCTGATAGTCAGTGGGTAAGTCCTGTCCATTGTGTCCCTAAGAAGGGAGGTATTACTGTCGTTCCTAATGATAAAGATGAATTGATTCCTCAAAGAATTATTATAGGTTATAGGATGGTAATTGATTTCCGCAAATTAAATAAGGCAACTAAAAAGGATCATTACCCCTTACCTTTTATCGATCAAATGCTAGAAAGATTATCCAAACATACACATTTTTGCTTTCTAGATGGTTATTCTGGTTTCTCTCAAATACCTGTGTCAGCCAAAGATCAATCAAAGACTACTTTTACATGCCCTTTTGGTACTTTTGCTTATAGACGTATGCCTTTTGGTTTATGTAATGCACCTGCTACCTTTCAAAGATGCATGATGGCTATATTCTCTGACTTTTGTGAAAAGATTTGTGAGGTTTTCATGAACGATTTTTCCGTCTATGGATCTTCTTTTGATGATTGCTTGAGCAACCTTGATCGAGTTTTGCAAAGATGTGAAGAATCTAATCTTGTCTTGAATTGGAAAAGTGCCACTTTATGGTTAATGAAGGTATTGTCTTGGGGCATAAAGTTTCTGAAAGAGGTATTGAGTTGATAAAGCCAGGTTGATGCTATTGAGAAGATGCCATGTCCAAGGACATCAAAGGTATAAGAAGTTTCTTGGTCATGCCGGATTTTATAGGGAGGTTCATAAGACTTCTCAAAAATTCTCGGCTCTGACTATTTATTACAAAAAGATATCCACATTTGTTTTTTGATGAGGATGTGTAGAAAGAATTTGAAATACTTAAGAAAGCATTGATCTCTACCTATTGTTCAGCCACCTGATTGGAATTTACCCTTTGAAATTATGTGTGATGCCAGTGATTATGCTGTAGGTGCTGTTCTAGGACAAAGAGTTGATAAGAAATTAAATGTTATTCAATATGCTAGTAAAACCCTAGACAATGCTCAAATAAACTATGCTACTAGTGAAAAAGAATTCTTAGCAGTTGTATTTGCTTGTGATAAGTTCAGACCTTATATTGTTGATTCTAAAGTAACTATTCACACCGATCATGCTGCTATTAAATATCTCAGGGAAAAGAAAGATGCTAAACCTAGACTTATTAGATAGGTTCTCTTGCTACAAGAATTTGATTTACATATTGTTGATAGAAAGGGAGTTGAGAACCCTGTTGCAGACAACTTGTCTAGGTTAGAGAATGTTCTTGATGACCCACTACCTATTGATGATAGCTTCCCTGATGAGCAATTAAATGTCATAAATGCTTCTCATACTGCTCCATGGTATGCTGATTATGCTAATTACATTGTTGCTAAGTTTATACCACCTAGTTTCACATACCAGCAAAAGAAAAAGTTCTTCTATGATTTGAGGCATTACTTTTGGGATGACCCACATCTTAAAGAAGGAGTAGATGGTGTTATTAGACATTGTGTACCTGAGCATGAACAGGAACAGATCCTACGCAAGTGTCAAGCTTATGGAGGACACCACAGAATACAACTGCACATAAGGTATTGCAATCTGGTTTTTATTGGCCTACTCTCTTCAAGGATGCCCGTAAGTTTGTCTTATCTTGTGATGAATGTCAAAGAATTGGTAATATTAGTAGACGTCAAGAAATGCCCATGAATTATTCACTTGTTATTGAACCATTTGATGTTTGGGGCTTTGACTATATGGGACCCTTTCCTTCCTCTAATGGATATACACATATTTTAGTTGCTGTTGATTACGTTACTAAGTGGGTAGAAGCTATTCCAACTAGTAGTGCTGATCATAACACTTCTATTAAAATGCTTAAAGAAGTTATTTTTCCAAGTTGGAGTCCCTAGATATTTAATGACTGATGGTGGTTCACATTTTATTCATGGTGCTTTCCATAAAATGCTTGCTAAGTATGATGTTAATCATAGAATTGCATCTCCTTATCACCCACAGTCTAGTGGTCAAGTAGAATTGAGTAATAGAGAGCTTAAATTAATTTTGCAAAAGACTGTTAATAGATCTAGAAAGAATTGGTCCAAGAAACTTGATGATGCATTATGGGCCTATAGAACTGCATATAAAAATCCTATGGGTATGTCTCTGTATAAAATGGTTTATGGAAAAGCATGTCACTTACCTCTGAACTAGAACACAAGGCATATTGGGCTATTAAAGAACTCAATTATGATTTCAAACTTGCCGGTGAGAAGAGGTTATTTGATATTAGTGATGAGGACATCAATACCATTGTTACACCCACAGCCCCTACTGTTACATATACTGGACCAATTACTAGAGCTCGCGCACGCCAATTAAATTACCAGGTACTTTCGTTTCTTGGTAATGATTCTAATGTTCATGAGATTATGATGCTGCCTAAATTGGATACATTTGTTTTGCTTACAAATGAAGGGCCTAGCTTGGAGAAGGATGAACATTGGAGCAAGAACACGCATGGAGTTGATGGCATGCGCAAGGGGATCAAGAACGGAGTTACAAGTGATGATTTCAGGACTTTGAAGCCACCATAAGGAGTGCATGAAGCCTTGGACGAAATATACAAGATGCCACTTCATAATATTCGTCCATAGGCTATTCTAGGTGCTGCGTCACCTTATTAATGGGCCAGGCCCATGTAATTTCGAAATACTTAAGTATAGGCTATTTTTAGAGTCCGTATGTGTGGGGAAACAAGAGTTAGGGTTGGTTTCGGACCCCACCCTCAAGGGCCACGAAATTCCCCTCTCTTCCTCCATATATACAGCCCTTAGGGCGTCGTTTAGACTTTGGGTTTTGTTTAGATTAAAAGTTCGCCATAGCTGCAACTTCGCGTACTTCGTTTGTGTCCAACGACCAGACCAAGACGTCACAGAACCCCACCTTGAATCAATAAAGCTTTCATCTTATATTCGCAATATCCAGATTGCAATCTCAGTTTCTTGCTTGTTCTTCGTTTTCGCAGGAAACAGGCCCTCGTGGTCAGGTTGATCGGGCTCCGGCGTGGTCAATAACCCCTCGGAAGTTGGTTTAGCGATTGCTAAGGCGCGACGTCTCACACGTTCGTAGTCGGATCGTCAAGGTCGACTCCCACAGAAAACGATAGCCACCATCTCATCGAAACATCGGGACACCTTTGCCTCTATCATTACTCACTTGATGAATGGAGAACCCAAGCCTATGAAAATGCAACTGTTTAAAGAAAAAGTTAAAAGATGGCATGACAAAAGGATACAAAAACGTGAGTTTAATGTAGGTGATTATGTATTGTTATACAACTCTCGTTTAAGATTTTTTGCAGGAAAACTCCTCTCTAAATGGGAAGGTCCTTACGTTATCGAGGAGGTCTATCGTTCCGGTGCCATAAAAATCAACAACTTCGAAGGCACAAATCCGAGGTGGTGAACGGTCAAAGAATCAAACATTATATCTCAAGTAATCCCATAAATGTTGAAACCAATGTTATTGAAACCGTAACCCCAGAGGAATACATAAGGGACACTTTCCGGAATGTTTCAGACTCCGAAAAGGAATAGGTATGTGGTACGGTAAGTAAACCGACTCCAAAACAGTTTTTAAGGCAATATTTCTCCGTTTTGGAATATTTAGAAAAATAGAAAAATAAGAAGCAGTCGGAAGGACACGAGGGCTCCACGTAGGGTAGGGCGCGCCTACCCGACACGTATTTTGGTCGGTAAAAATTCATTATATAATCTCCCGGGGGTTTTGACTCCCGTATCACGCAAAAATCTCCTGTCTTTGTTTCGAGCTGTTTTCTGTCAGGGTTGTCAAGGCCAGGCACTATGTCGTCTCCCTCCTCCTCCAACCATGAGGGCAACGATGCTTGGCTAATGAAGATAGAGCTGAAGAGAGAAGAACCCATGGAGATCAACAAGGATGAAGGGATCAAGAAGGCAATGGAGGACCAAGTTCCGGCAACAGAAGACATCCTTCAACTTGATCACAATCTTCTTACCCCAACTGAGATCGAAGCTTTCAAGATGATTGAGTTAGCTCGTATACAAAATAAGTATCTCACACGTGAAAATATTTTGTTGAAGGAGCATATCATCGCACTCAAAGGCATTATCCGCAAGTTAGAAGACCTCCTACGCTCGATGTCGACTATCCATCATCAACAACTCCACCTTCTTCACCAACAAAGGAGCTCCGGTATCGTATCACCATCACCTTTGTCTTTACCATTTTTCTTAGTTCAATCCTTTTGGTAATATCTTGATCTAGTAGAATAAAAGTTCTTAGTATGATCTAGTTGTGAGTTTTGCTTTATTATCCTTCTATGTAATCGAGTCCGTGAGCTATATAATAAAGATTAGTGTAGAGTCAAGGGCTTGATTATTTGCCATGATCCTAAGTGAATAAAAGAAAAGAGAAAGAAATAGAAAGAAGCAAAGAGATCATATGTTATGGAGAGTAATGAGCTCACATAGAAAAAGTATGATGAATAAAAGTTGTTGAGAGTTGACAAACATAGTTTTGGTCATTGTTGCAATTAATAGGAAGTAATAAAGAAAGAGAGGTATTCACATATAGATATACTATTTGGACATCTTTTATGATTGTGAGCACTCATTAAAATATGACATGCTAAAGAGTTGCACATTGGACAAGGAAGACAACATAATGGGTTATGTTTCTTACATCTGAAATAAATTATATTGTCATGGATCATCCAACATGTTGAGCTTGCTTTTCCCCCTCATGCTAGCCAAATTCATTGCACCAAGTAGAGATACTACTTGTGCTTCCAAATACCCTTAAACCAGTCTTGCCATAAGAGTCCACCATATCTACCTATGGATTGAGTAAGATCCATCAAGTAAGTTGTCGTCGGTGCAAGCAATAAAAATTGCTCTCTAAATATGTATGACTTATTAGTGTGGGAGAAATAAGCTTTATACGATCGTGTGATATGGAAGAAATAAAAGCGACAGACTGCATAATAAAGGTCCATATCACAAGTGGCAATATAAAGTGACGTTCTTTCACATTAAGATTTTGTGCATCCAACCATAAAAGCGCATGACAACCTCTGCTTCCCTCTGCGAAGGGCCTATCTTTTACTTTTATCTCCTACCCTGCATAAGAGTCATGGTGATCTTCACCTTTCCTTTTTACATTTTATTCCTTTGGCAAGCACAGTATGTTGGAAAGATCCTGGTATATATGGCTAATTGGATGTGAGTTTTCATGAACTATTATTGTTGACATTACCCTTGAGGTAAAACGTTGGGAGGCAAAACTATAAGCCCCTATCTTTCTCTGTGTCCGATTAAAACTCCATACCCATAAGTATTGCGTGAGTGTAGCAATTGTGAAAGACTATATGATAGTTGAGTATGTGGACTATAGTTGACTCTTTCCTATGTTATGATAAATTGCAATTGCTCCAATGACTGAGATTATAGTTTGTTAGTTTTCAATGAAGTTTGCGATTCATACTTGAAATTGTGATTGAATTATTACTCTAGCATAAGAAATCATATGACAAGAATTATATAAGTTGTTGTTCTAAGAATGATCATGATGCCCTCATGTCCGTATTTTTTTTATCGACACCTCTATCTCTAAACATGTGGACATATTTTTCGATTTCGGCTTTCGCTTGAGGACAAGCGAGGTCTAAGCTTGGGGGAGTTGATACGTCCATTTTGCATCATGCTTTTATATCGATATTTATTGCATTATGGGCTGTTATTACACATTATGTCACAATACTTATGCCTATTCTCTCTTATTTTACAAGGTTTCCATAAAGAGGGAGAATGCCGACAGCTGGGATTCTGGGCTGGAAAAGGAGCAAATATTAGAGACCTATTCTGCACAGCTCCAAAAGTCCTGAAACTTCACGGAAGACGTTTTCGAATATATAAAAAATACTGAGAGCAAGAACTTCACCAGGGGGGCCACACCCTACCCACGAGGGTGGGGGCGCGCCCCCCTACCTCGTGGGCCCCCTGGTGGCCCTTCGGTGCCATCTTCTGCTTATATGAAGTCTTTCGATGGGAAAAAAATAAGAAGCCATCTTCTCGGACGAAACTCCGCCGCCACGAGGAAACCTTGGCGGAACCAATCTAGGGCTCTGGCGGAGCTGTTCTGCCGGGGAAACTTCCCTCCCGGAGGGGGAAATCATCGCCATCGTCATCACCAACGCTCCTCTCATCGGGAGAGGGCAATCTCCATCAACATCTTCATCAGCACCATCTCATCTCAAAACCCTAGTTCATCTCTTGTATCCAATTCTTGTCTCCAAGTCCGGGATTGTGCTAGTAGGTTGCTAGTAGTGTTAATTACTCCTTGTAGTTGATGCTAGTTGGTTTAATTGGTGGAAGATCATATGTTCAGATCCTATATGCATATTAATACCCCTCTGATTATGAACAGTTTATGCTTTGTGAGTAGTTACGTTTGTTCCTGAGGACATGGGAGAAGTCTTGCTATTAGTAGTCATGTGAATTTGGTATTCGTTCGATATTTTGATGAGATGTATGTTGTCTTCCTCTAGTGGTGTTATGTGAACGTCGACTACATAACACTTCACCATTATTTGGGCCTAGAGGAAGGCATTGGGAAGTAATAAGTGATGATGGGTTGCTAGAGTGATAGAAGCTTAAACCCTAGTTTATGCGTTGCTTCGTAAGGGGCTGATTTGGATCCATATGTTTCATGCTATGGTTAGGTTTACCTTAATACTTTTGTTGTAGTTGAGATGCTTGCAATAGAGGTTAATCATAAGTGGGATGCTTGTCCAAGTAAGGCAGTACCCAAGCACCGGTCCACCCACATACCAAATTATCAAAGTACCGAACGCGAATCATATGAGCGTGATGAAAACTAGCTTGACGATATTCCCATGTGTCCTCGGGAGCGCTTTTCTCTATATAAGAGTTTGTCCAGGCTTGTCCTTTGCTACAAAAAGGATTGGGCCACCTTGCTGCACTTTATTTACTTTTGTTACTTGTTGCTCGTTACAAATTATCCTATCACAAAACTATCTGTTACCACTTATTTCAGTACTTGCAGAGAATACCTTGCTGGAAACTGCTTATCATTTCCTTCTGCTCCTCGTTAGGTTCGACACTCTTACTTATCGAAAGGACTATGAGATATCCCCTATACTTGTGGGTCATCAATGATCCTCCCGAGACATGGCTACTACCTAAATCTGAGACATTGTGCATGATTAGGTACCAAGAGGACCCTCCTGAAGATGCGCGTGAAGGTGTACAAGCCCCCAAGTTAATGGATGAAGAGAACCCACAGAAGGAGTCAAGAACACCTCCCAGGACCTGGACATCCGACCACGACCCCGGACGTCCGGCTCCTGGAGCGTCGTCCATCACCAAGCTACACAGCCGCCAAGCATCTACAGGCCCCGGGCATCCGGCCCCGCCGTCCCGGACATCCGGCCCTTCCCGAGCTCCCGGATATCCGGTCTCCTGCCTAGAAATCCGGACACCTCCCAACCTGAGAGCAACAAGGCCCGCCGCTCTAGCCCAGACATCCAGCCTCACCAGCCCGGACATCCGGCCCGACGCCCAGACGTCCGGCCTCCCCTATCTACGCATAGTGAAGGGCCAAGGCCCATGTACCCCTTCAACCCCTAGACTATATATACTCCTTCTCGTCCTACTTTCTAGGGTTAGCATTGGTTTAGCTCATTTTAGAGATAGAGCATTGCTCATCCACATCGGATCTACTCCACGAGAGAGACCGCAGCCCCTCTTCGGAGAAGATCCCTTTGGATTCAAGACCTCCTCACGAAGAAGACCAGCTACCTTTGTATCATCCTTAGTTGTCCGTGGATCGTGTGATTTCCTATGTACTCGAGGATCTAGCACATGTGTGACTATTTCTTGTTGGTTTAGTGTTTTCCCCATGTTTTCCCTCGCTTCCCTCCTTGTGTTCTTTGTGTTCATCGCAGGATCCGCTCCTTCCGTGAAAGATCGGCCTATTAGGGTTCCACCCTACATCATCTTGGTATCAAATCCATGTTGATAACGATTTCGGAGCCTCCCTGTTGTGTTTCTAGCCTAGTTTTTGTTGATTTTGTCCCTAATTCAGAAATTTCCCCACAAAAATAGCCCCAATTTTTTTTGTGATTTGTTGGTGTGATGAAGTTTTGTTGGATTTGATCCACGGATTTTGTGTGTTGCAGGTAGATCTAGCTTTCCATCCACTTTTCCCCCAATTTCTATCCACAAATTCCTTCGAATTTTGCCCGGATTTGACCTCTTCACGTGGTGTTCATCAGATTCGTCCCCGGATCTCGAGCCCGGAATCCGGCCACCAAGCCCGGACATCCGGCCCCTGGCAGCATCACTTCCTCTCCACCGCCCATTTTCCACCCATATTTCGCCAAACTTTGTTCTGGTGCCCACATATACTTACGCATACCACCACCACTCTGCATAGCACCACCATATACCACATACACCACCATCGCTTAGCACTTCCAACTCCAACAATTTTGGTCCAATTTTTCTTTGAGAATTTGAGTTGCTGTCCTGTATCCTACTTATGTTTCGGCTATTTAGGTACGGTTCGACATCAACATCACCGTGGCTCACCTTCGCCACGGACGCGTCATCAACAATGACCACCTAGACTAGATCTTGGTATTCGCGCCACCATTTTGACACCATACCGTAAGCAAGAATGGTAACCTCGTCTTGGTATCGTACATATCACTCTTGCCATTACTTTGATAGCCATCACAACTTACTCCTTTGCATCGCTTACCCATTGATACTAGCCGTTGAGTATTGCTGGCAACGAGACTTGTGCACATTAGTGATCATACTTCCCATAGCATACATACATAATTGTTGCATATCTTGGTATCATCTCTAGTTCACAAGGTTGTCATCGCATACACAATTGCTATCTTGGTTCGTGAAGCATTGCATGAGAAAAGAGCTCAAACAACAAAGAGCCAAACAAGCTTTTAAGCAAAAAGGAAAGATAAGCAAAGAGCTTTTAAGCAAGAACCATAGCATCATACAACATTAAGATTGTCATACTAGATCATCTTGGATCATATCATAGAAACAACTTGCATAGAGCATACTTGGGATAGAAGTCGTTGCATTTTTGCTTAGTAGGTTGTGCACAAGTCTTGTATCCGCCTATTGTGCAATCGTGCTAGCGTCTCTCTAGTGTTGTGCAAAAAGAGCATTTTTGTGGATTCCATATTTTGGCTCATCCTTGGTTGCACGACCCCGCTTATCTTTTTGCGTGTGTGAGGGAGTCCTGGATTAGGGGGTCTTCGGGTAGCCAGACTATACCTTCAGCCGGACTCCAGGGCTATGAAGATACAAGATTGAAGACTTCGTCCCGTGTCCGGATGGGACTTTCCTTGGCGTGGAAGGCAAGCTTGGCGATGCGGATATTCAAGATCTCCTACCATTGTAACCGAACTTTGTGTAACCCTAACCCTCTCCGGTGTCTATATAAACCGGAGGGTTTTAGTCCGTAGGACAACTTCATCATACAACAATCATACCGATAGGCTCGCTCTCATGATTTGGTCAAATGTTGGGTTGCCCGCCTCTATGTTCGGCCGCCTTACGTTCCGCTCTATCGGCTAAGGTGGCACCAGGAGAACTACTGTGATTGTGCCCTGGTTCGGCCAGGCGAGCACCTCAGTAGAGAAAGCCGAAAACCGACTGTCATGATATGGCGTGAGACTGGTCAACCACTCGATGACTCTCCGGAATCTGTAGGATTCCTCCGCATTAACGAAGGGCCGTTTCCCGGCCAGGCACATACGCGCCCCGAATTCGGGCGAGCGCAGTCGCCACCAGGGGCTACCTAAATAGTCCCATTGTCAAGCTCCTATGGCTAAGTGAAAGTGTTAAAGCATTATAGTCCGGTTGCCTAGCTCGCTGCGCTATCACCTCCTTTGTAGGACCAAGACATTGGATTAAGTGTGAAAATGCGCCTTCTGCGAGCACCCCCGCACTATGTGCGTGGGGGCTGAAGCCAACGACTGCAATCTTTCAGATTTTGTATATATATCTTAAAACGGCCCGCACAGGAGGTGTTCCAAATACTTGAAGGCACAAGTATAAAAGGCTACTACAATTCATCAAAATATTGCTTTATAATTACATATGCTATCAGAACATAGCATCCTTCGAGCACTGCGTCTCTATTACACGAGCGCCTTCAAGGACTTCCTGAAAATAGTGCTCGGAGGGTACTCGGCTTTTGTCCGAATCTCGGGATGCAACAACGGTGGTCTCTATCTCTGCCCAGTATGTCTTGACACGGGCAAGAGCCATCCGTGCGCCCTCTATGCATGCTGACCTCTTCATCGCATTGATACGCTGGCAGCGTCAAGGAATTGCTGCACCAAGCTGAAATAACTCTTCGGCTCCGATCTCCCCGGCCACAGATGACCCATGACGTACTTCATGGCGAGTCCGGACAATCTATTCAGTTCGGCCCATTGAGCCAGACGATCGTCCACTGCCAGTGGACGCTCTGGATTGTGGAACTGCGACCAGAAAAGCCTTTCCACTTCGCGATCTTCTTGATCTCGAAAGTGTTCGGTCGCATCAGCAGCACTCGCTGCCAAATCCAGATAGGTGTCCTTCGCACTCCACATCCGGTCCAACGGAGCAAACTTCGGATCGCCAAACTTCCTCCGCAGCATAAAGGGCTTTCCAGCCGCAATCTGTCCGGCCTGACGCAGCTCCTCCTTCGCAGCTCTCATCGCAGAGCGAGCGTCCTTGGCATCAACAACGGCCTTCTCTAAGTCCGTTTGTCTCGCCCGGTCTTCTTTCTCAAGAGACTTGCAACGGTCAGCAGCTTTTAACTTCACGGCCATCTTGGCCATCTCCTTCTTGCTTCGGCAGTGAGCAGCCTGTTCAGTTCTCAACGCTCAAGGC
>NC_053028.1:324328901-324341423 GCF_003073215.2 Triticum urartu
CCCCCTCTCTAGCTTCTCCCAGAATTGTCATTTCATTTTTTTTTTACAATTCCTAGCTCATTCTGGGAAAAGCTGATGAGGGGTTAATTCTGAGAGAATTGCCAAAAGAACTGACCCTATATACCCCATCTGGCAGGATTCCACTGTGGCCACCACTACCACCTGCCCAAGTATCTATCCGAAGCTTCATGAGATCTTTTTCTTTTCTTGCTTGGTCTGTAAACGAGTAGCCAGACCGCAGCAACCAGCGTGGTCGAGAGAATCAAGCCGCTCACAACAACGAGGACTACGAAATATCCCTCCTTATGGCAGTGATCATGGTAGCATCTATCTTCTGTACAAGTCAATGGGTGTCAGACTGTTAGTGTAACCATTGCATCCTTCAACGTGTCGCGGCTACTGCTGCTCTGGGCCGAGTTGCTCTCCTCGCCAAGAGTTTTTTCCTTCTTTTTTTGAGCTGGGCCCAGAGCTTTTCCTTTTTTTTTGAGCTGGGCCAAGAGATTTTTCTATTGAAAGAAGTATACAAATCACCCCCAAATCTACTCTTTGGGATACATAACCCCCTGAACTCAAAACCGGGATAAATAACACCCTGAAATTACTAAAACCGGGTTAATAACCCCCTTGAGTGGTTTCTGTCTAATCTAGAGCGGTTTTGTACCCCATGATGCAGATTACGCGCTAACTGGGCAAATTACGCTGAGAAGGTCCCATTAGTCAGTTGCCTCTCTTTCCTTTATCACCTCGTCCCCTTCCTCTCTTTCTTTTTCCGTGAGCGCCATCGCCTCCAGAATCGCCTCTCCTCTTTCTCTCGCTAGGGCGCTATCCGCCGTCGCCGCCGTCCCCATCCGCCCTCGCCGCCGTCATCTGCCGCTTGCCTGTCGCCGAAGGAACGAAACCATGTGTCCAGGTGTGTGTGCCTCCATCTCCGTTGCTGCTCTGCTTCGCTTCTGGTGTCGTTCATCGGCGGAATCGCGAGCTCTAGTGAACGATCGTGTGCGCCGCAGAGGTGTGGGCTCGGGTGAGGGGAATGGGGCATCTCAGTGCTAGGGATTTAGGGGGATAAGTAGTGTTTTGGATGCGCCCTGTTCTGTTCAAGTGCGTTTTGGATGATGCCCTATTCCGTTCATGAAAAACGGGATGTTTTTGTTAGGGAAAAGGTGTGACTTTTTAGCAGATTTTGGTGCAGGACAAGCTGGTATCTCTCGTGCAAAGTAAATGGGTCTGAATGAACTTGCATTGCTAGGAGAATTTATTGTAGATGATTACCCTGTTTGGTTAAGGAGAAAAGTGCACTTTCTTGTCTGAATGAACTGAACATGTTAGTCCATAGTAAATTATCTACTATACTTGTCTGAATGAAATGTTTTTGTTTGAATGTGTTGCCTTCGTATATCACAATTGTAGTCCAAACTGTAAATGTTAGTTCTCTTAATTTTTGTGTACTGTCAGAGCTAAAGATCCAACAGATTTTTTTTCTATGAATGATAATTCTTCGTGTCTCAGTTTGTAGGTTCACCTGGTCCCGATCCATTAGACAACTTCTTTGTCAGGTTTCATTATTATGGATCATTTCAGCAAGTGGATGGAAAGCTGGATTACGTTGGGAATTGGTGGCAGAGATGATCATGCCAAGGGATGATTTGTCCTATGAAGAATTATATAACTCCGCAGAAGATATTCATCAGATGGAAAGAGGTCACTGCAGAGGTAGTTACACCTACAAATTGCATTGGTTGCCTCCAGGGAAAAAAGTCAGTGATGGTCTTATGTTCATGTGTGATGATGAGTCAGTGAAGACGATGGACATTGGAACAATAGATAGTTATGCTGATGTTTTTGTTGAAGAATTGGACATGCCAATCCAGCAACACTTTGACAATGACAAAGAAATGCAACCAGACCAAACCATGTTATCTGCTAATGATGAGCAATTCGACATATGTGCAAGTGATGAACAGATTGACATATGTGCATGTCTATTGCCAGTAAATGTAGGAGAAACTTACTCTAGGCAGAGAGGGACAAAATTAACACTTATTAGTGTGCAAGTCGTTGACACTGGAGTGGTCGATGAGATGTTACTTGAAAAGATGGCAAGTCCTGCTGAAAGTGCTCAAGTCAGCGCATCATCTGCTCATGAAACACCGAGAGAAGTTTGTGCAAGTGCTGCTAAGTTGGAGGCACACTTTACTGCAGCTGAAGTTGCTATACCTGCTAAGTTGCAAATTAGAAGAAGGGCAGTGGCAAAATCTACTGAACATGTTCCAGCAACAAAAGCACCTCATGTTGCTCCAACAGTTGGTGCAGATCATGAGATTTCAACCGAACATGTTCCGGCAACAGAAGCACCTCCTGTTGACAAATCAGATGAAGAGGATACTGATTATGAACCAATACCTGATTGCAGTTCCGGAGAGGATTCGGAGGCAGAGGAACTGAGAAAACTTGCAAGAGAGATTAGGAGGAATGAGAGAGCTAAGAAGCTAGGACAAAGAAGTGGAATTATAATGCAAGACAATAAAGTGCAATGTAAATCTGATGAGGATTTGGATGCTGGTTTTGAAACTCCATATTTTGACTCTGATGAGGATGATTTCTCTTATGATGAAGAAAGTGATGGAGAAGGAGGTACCACTATGGTAAGAAGGAAGAGCAAGTGGCCTAGGTTTGATAGCAAAGCTGAAAAACCCAACTTTCAACTTGGCATGGTTTTCCGAAGCAGAGAGCACATGAAGAAAGCAGTGATTTCCTATGGAATTAAAACTCACATGCATTTGTTGTTCAGCAAAGATGAACATGACAAAGTTAGAGCTTACTGTTCTTGACCTGGATGTAAGTGGGTCATTTATGCATCAAGGACCACTAGACACAAATGGTTGCAAGTCTCAACATTTGTAGATGAGCATCATTGTATTCCAAGAAGAGACAACAAACTAGTGACATTTGTAGTTATTGCTAAGAGGTATGCAGCACTTATAAAAGCAAATCCGACATGGAAATTAGAAAACTTGAAGCAAAATGTTTTGAAGGACATGTTTGCAGATGTCACTATTGCACAATGCAAAAGAGCCAAAAAATTAGTGATGGAGAAATACAAAGATACCACCAAAGGAGAATATGTTGGGTTTCGTAGTAATTTCAAAAAATTTCCTACGCACACGCAAGATCATGTGATGCATAGCAACGAGAGGGGAGAGTGTTGTCTACGTACCCAACGCAGACCGACTGCGGAAGCGCTTAAACGACGTAGAGGAAGTAGTCGTACGTCTTCACGATCCAACCGATCAAGTACCGAAATTACGGCACCTCCGAGTTCGAGCACACGTTCAGCTCGACGACGATCCCCGGACTCCGATCCAGCAAAGTGTCGGGGAGGAGTTCCGTCAGCACGACGGCGTGGTGACGATCTTGATGTACTACTGCAGCAGGGCTTTGCCTAAACTCCGCTACAGTATTATCGAGGTATATGGTGGCAGGGGGCACCGCACACGGCTAAGGAACAGATCACGTGGATCAACTTGTGTGTCTAGAGGTGTCCCCTGCCTCCGTATATAAAGGAGTAGAGGGGGGAGGCTGGCCGGCCAAGGAGGGAGGCGCAGGAGAGTCCTACTCCCTCTGGGAGTAGGATTCCCCCTCCAATCCTAGTTGGAATAGGATTCGCGGAGGGGGAAAAGAGGAGGAGGGGGCCGGCCACCTCTCCTAGTCCTAATAGGACTAGGGGAAGGGGGAGGCGCGCAGCCCATCTAGGGCAGCCCCTTCTCTTTTCCACCAAGGCCCACTATGGCCCATATAGCTCCCGGGGGGTTCCGGTAACCCTCCCGGTATTCCGGTAAAATCCCGATTTCACCCGGAACACTTCCGATTATCCAAACATAGGCTTCCAATATATCAATCTTTACGTCTCGACCATTTCGAGACTCCTCGTCATGTCCGTGATCACATCCGGGACTCCGAACAACCTTCGGTACATCAAAATGCATAAACTCATAATATAACTGTCATCGTAACCTTAAGCGTGCGGACCCTACGGGTTCGAGAACAATGTAGACATGACCAAGACATGTCTCCGGTCAATAACCAATAGCGGGACCTGGATGCCCATATTGGCTCCTACATATTCTACGAAGATCTTTATCGGTCAGACCGCATAACAACATACGTTGTTCCCTTTGTCATCAGTATGTTACTTGCCCGAGATTCGATCGTCGATAACCAATACCTAGTTCAATCTCGTTACCGGCAAGTCTCTTTACTCGTTCCGTAATACATCATCTCACAACTAACATATTAGTTGTAATGCTTGCAAGGCTTATGTGATGTGTATTACCGAGAGGGCCCGGAGATACCTCTCCGACAATCGGAGTGACAAATCCTAATCTCGAAATACGCCAACCCAACATCTACCTTTGGAGACACTTGTAATGCTCCTTTATAATCACCCAGTTACGTTGTGACATTTGTTAGCACCCAAAGTGTTCCTCCGGCAAACGGGAGTTGCATAATCTCATAGTCATAGGAACATGTATAAGTCATGAAGAAAAGCAGTAGCAACATACTAAACGATCGGGTGCTAAGCTAATGGAATGGGTCATGTCAATCAGATCATTCAACTAATGATGTGACCTCGTTAATCAAATAACAACTCATTGTTCATGGTTAGGAAACATAACCATCTTTGATTAACGAGCTAGTCAAGTAGAGGCATACTAGTGACACTTTGTTTGTCTATGTATTCACACATGTATTATGTTTCCGGTTAATACAATTCTAGCATGAATAATAAACATTTATCATGATTATAAGGAAATAAATAATAACTTTATTATTGCCTCTAGGGCATATTTCCTTCAGTCTCCCACTTGCACTAGAGTCAATAATCTAGATTTACACTGTAATGATTCTAACACCCATGGAGCCTTGGTGCTGATCATGTTTTGCTCGTGGAAGAGGCTTAGTCAACGGGTCTGCAACATTCAGATCCGTATGTATCTTGCAAATCTCTATGTCTCCCACCTGGACTAGATCCCGGATGGAATTGAAGCGTCTCTTGATGTGTTTGGTCCTTTTGTGAAATCTGGATTCCTTTGCCAAGGCAATTGCACCAGTATTGTCACAAAAGATTTTCATTGGACCCGATGCACTAGGTATGACACCTAGATCGGATATGAACTCCTTCATCCAGACTCCTTCGTTCGCTGCTTCCGAAGCAGCTATGTACTCCGCTTCACATGTAGATCCCGCTACGACGCTTTGTTTAGAACTGCACCAACTGACAGCTCCACCGTTTAATGTAAACACGTATCCGGTTTGCGATTTAGAATCGTCCGGATCAGTGTCAAAGCTTGCATCAACGTAACCTTTTACGATGAGCTCTTTGTCACCTCCATATACGAGAAACATATCCTTAGTCCTTTTCAGGTATTTCAGGATGTTCTTGACCGCTGTCCAGTGATCCACTCCTGGATTACTTTGGTACCTCCCTGCTAAACTTATAGCAAGGCACACATCAGGTCTGGTACACAGCATTGCATACATGATAGATCCTATGGCTGATGCATAGGGAACATCTTTCATATTCTCTCTATCTTCTGCAGTGGTCGGGCATTGAGTCTTACTCAACTTCACACCTTGTAACACAGGCAAGAACCTTTCTTTGCTTGATCCCATTTTGAACTTCTTCAAAACTTTATCAAGGTATGTGCTTTGTGAAAGTCCAATTAAGCGTCTTGATCTATCTCTATAGATCTTGATGCCCAATATATAAGCAGCTTCACCAAGGTCTTTCATTGAAAAATTCTTATTCAAGTATCCTTTTATGCTATTCAGAAATTCAGTATCATTTCCAATCAACAATATGTCATCCACATATAATATCAGAAATGCTACAGAGCTCCCACTCACTTTCTTGTAAATATAGGCTTCTCCAAAAGTCTGTATAAAACCATATGCTTTGATCACACTATCAAAGCGTATATTCCAACTCCGGGATGCTTGCACCAGTCCATAAATGGATCACTAGAGCTTACACACTTTCTTAGCACCTTTTGGATCGACAAAACCTTCTGGCTGCATCATATACAACTCTTCTTTAAGATATCCATTAAGGAATGCAGTTTTGACATCCATTTGCTAACATGATTCGGACGGACTTAAGCATCGCTACGGGTGAGAAGGTTTCATCGTAGTCAACTCCTTGAACTTGTCGAAAACCTTTTGCAACAAGTCAAGCTTTGTAGACAGTAACATTACCGTCAGCATCAGTCTTCTTATTGAAGATCCATTTATTCTCTATGGCTTGCCGATCATCGGGCAAGTCAACCAAAGTCCACACTTTGTTCTCATACATGGATCCCATCTCAGATTTCATGGCCTCAAGCCATTTTGCGGAATTTGGGCTCATCATCACTTCCTCAAAGTTCGTAGGTTCGTCATGGTCAAGTAACATGACTTCCAGAATAGGATTACCGTACCACTCCTATGCGGATCTTATTCTGGTTAACCTACGAGGTTCGGTAGTAACTTGATAAAAAGTTTCATGATCATCATCATTAGCTTCCTCACTAATTTGTGTAGGAATCACTGGAACTGATTTCTGTGATGAACTATTTTCCAATAAGGGAGCAGGTACAATTACCTCATCAAATTCTACTTTCCTCCCACTCACTTCTTTCGAGATAAACTCCTTCTCTAGAAAGGGTCCATTCTTAGCAACGAATATCTTGCCTTCAGATCTGTGATAGAAGGTGTACCCAACATTCTCCTTTGGGTATCCTATGAAGACACATTTCTCCGACTTGGGTTCGAGTTTATCAGGTTGAAGCTTTTTCACATAAGCATCGTAGCCCCAAACTTTAAGAAATGACAACTTGGGTTTCTTGCCAAACCACCGTTGATATGGTGTCATCTCAACGGATTTCGATGGTGCCCTATTTAACGTGAATGCAACCATCTCTAAAGCATAACCCCAAAACAATAGCGGTAAATCAGTAAGAGACATCATAGATCGCACCATATGTAATAAAGTGCGGTTACGACATTCAGACACACCATTACGATGTGGTGTTCCAGGTGGCATGAGTTGCGAAACTATTTCGCGTTGTTTCAAATGAAGACCAAACTCATAACTCAAATATTCACCTCCACGATCAGATCGTAGAACCTTAATTTTCTTGTTACGATGATTTTCTACTTCACTCTAAAATTCTTTGAACTTTTCAAATGTTTCAGACTTATGTTTCATCAAGTAGACATACCCATATCTGCTCAAATCATCTGTGAAGGTCAGAAAATAACGGTACCTGCCACGAGCATCAACACTCATCGGACCGCATACATCAGTATGTATTATTTCCAATAAGTCTGTTGCTCGTTCCATTGTTCGGGAGAACGGAGTTTTAGTCATCTTGCCCATGAGGCATGGTTCGCAAGCATCAAGTGATTCCAAAAGCCCATCGGCATGGAGTTTCTTCATGCGCTTTACACCAATATGACCTAAACAGTAGTGCCACAAATAAGTTGCACTATCATTATTAAACTTATATCTTTTGGCTTCAATACTATGAATATATGTATCACTACTATCAAGATTTAGTAAAAATAGACCACTCATCAAGGGTGCATGACCATAAAAGATATTACTGATATAAATAGAACAACCATTATTCTCTGATTTAAATGAATAACCGTCTCGCATCAAACAAGATACAGATATGATGTACATGCTTAACGCTGGCACCAAATAACAATTATTTATGTCTAAAACTAATCCCGAAGGTAGATTAGAGGTAGCATGCCGATGGCGATCACATCGACTTTGGAACCATTTCCCACGTGCATCATCACCTCGTCCTTAGCCAATCTTCGCTTAATCCATAGCCCCTGTTTCGAGTTGCAAATATTAGCAACAGAACCAGTATCAAATACCCAGGCGCTACTGCGAGCATTAGTAAGGTACACATCAATAACATGTGTATCAAATATACCTTTCACTTTGCCATCCTTCTTATCCACCAAATACTTGGGGTAGTTCCGCTTCCAGTGACCAGTCCCTTTGCAGTAGAAGCACTCAGTCTTAGGCTTAGGTCCAGACTTGGGCTTCTTCACTTGAGCAGCAACTTGCTTGCCGTTCTTCTTGAAGTTCCCCTTCTTCCCTTTGCCCTTCTTCTTGAAACTTGTGGTCTTGTTGACCATCAACACTTGATGCTCCTTCTTGATTTCTACCTCAGGAATTGTCTTATCCATCCCTTGAATATTATAGTCACGAAGCTTTTGTAGCTTGGTGGCAGTGATTGAAGAACTCTGTCAATGACACTATCAACCGGAAGATTAACTCCCAGCTCAGTCAAGTGATTGTGGTACCCAGACATTCTGAGTATATGTTCACTGACAGAACTATTCTCCTCCATCTTGCAGCTATAGAACTTATTGGAGACTTCATATCTCCCAATCTGGGCATTTGCTTGAAATATTAACTTCAACCCCTGGAACATCGCATATGCTCCATGACGTTCAAAACGTCGTTGAAGTCCTGGTTCTAAGACGTAAATCATGGCACACTGAACTATCGAGTAGTCATTAGCTTTGCTCTGCCGGACGTTCTTAACATCATCAGTAGCATCTGCAGCAGGCCTAGCACCTAGCGGTGCTTTCAGGACGTAATTCTTCTGTGTAGCAATGAGGATAATCCTCAAGTTACGGACCTAGTCCGTGTAGTTGCTACCATCATCTTTCAACTTAGCTTTCTCTAGGAACGTATTAAAATTCAACGGAACAACAACATGGGCCATTTATCTACAACAACATAGACATGCAAAATACTATCAGGTACTAAGTTCATGATAAATTAAAGTTCAATTAATCATATTACTTAAGAACTCCCACTTAGATAGACATCCTCTAATCATCTAAGTGATCACGTGATCCATATCAACTAAACCATGTGTCTGATCATCACGTGAGATGGAGTAGTTTTCAATGGTGAACATCACTATGTTGATCATATCTACTATATGATTCACGCTCTACCTTTCAGTCTTAGTGTTCCGAGACCATATCTGCATATGCTAGGCTCGTCAAGTTTAACCCGAGTATTCTGCTTGTGCAAAACTGGCTTGCACCCGTTGTATGTGAACGTAGAGCTTATCACACTCGATCATCACTTGGTGTCTCGGCACGACGAACTGTAGCAACGGTGCATACTCAGGGAGAACACTTATACCTTGAAATTTAGTGAGAGATCATCTTATAATGCTACTGCCGTACTAAGCAAAATAAGATGCATAAAGGATAAACATCACATGCAATCAATATAAGTGATATGATATGGCCATCATTATCTTGTGCCTTTGATCTCCATCTCCAAAGCACCGTCATGATCACCACCGTCACCGGCTTGACGCATTGATCTCCATCGTAGCATCGTTGTTGTCTCTCCAACTATTGCTTCTACGACTATCGCTACCGCTTAGTGATAAAGTAAAGCAATTACATGGCGATTGCATTTCATAAAATAAAGCGATAACCATATGGCTCCTGCCAGTTGCCGATAACTGTGTTACAAAACATGATCATCTCATACAATAATTTATATAATCACCTCTTCACCATATCACATCACAACATGCCCTGCAAAAACAAGTTAGACGTCCTCTACTTTGTTGTTGCAAGTTTTACGTGGCTGCTACGGGCTTAGCAAGAACCATTCTTACCTACGCATTAAAAACCACAATGCGATATAGTGATTGCTTTTTGATCTTCAGAAAGAACCATGTTCATTGAATCTGATTCAACTAAAGTTGGAGAAAATGACACCTGCCAGCCACCTGTGTGCAAAGCACGTCGGTAGAACCAGTCTCATGAACGCAGTCATGCAATGTCGGTCCGGGCCGCTTCATCCAACAATATCGCCGAATCAAGAAACAACTAGTGACGGCAAGCAATATGTATATACCTACGCCCACAACTCCTTTGTGTTCAAGTCGTGCATATAACATCTACGCATAGACCTCACTCGGATGCCACTGTTGGGTGACGTAGTATTTCAAAAAAATTCCTACGATCACGCAAGATCTATCTAGGAGATGCATAACAATGAGAGGGAAGAGTGTATCTACGTACCCTCGTAGACCGAAAGCGGAAGCGTTAAGTAACGCGGTTGATGTAGTCAAACATCTTCGCGATCCAACCGATCAAGTACCGAATGCACGACACCTCCACGATCTGCTCAGTGATGTCCCTCGAACTCTAGATCCATCTGAGGCTGAGGGAGAGTTTCGTCAGCACGACGGCGTGGCGACGGTGATGATGAAGTTACCGACACAGGCTTCGCCTAAGCACTACGACAATATGACCGAGGTGGAAATCTGTGGAGGGGGCACCACACATGGCTAAGAGATCAACTTGTGTGTCTATGGGGTGCCCCTCCCTCATATATAAAGGAGTGGAGGAGGGGGCCGGCCGGCATCACAGGGTGCGCCCCAAGGGGGGAATCCTACTCCTACTCGGAGTATGTTCCCCCCTTTCCTAGCCCAGCTAGGAGGGGGAAGGAAGGGAAGAGGGGAACAAGGAAAGGGGGGCCGGCCCCCCCTCCCCAATTCGGATTGGGCTTGGGGGCGCGCCCCTTCCTCTTGGCCGCCTCCTCTATCTTCCACTAAAGCCCATGAAGGCCCATTAAGCCCCGGGGGGTTCCGGTAACCCCCCGGTACTCCGAAAAATGCCCGAACCTATCTGAAACCTTTCTGGTGTCCAAACATAACCTTCCAATATATCAATCTTCATGTCTTGACCATTTCGAGCGTAAGATCTAACTAGGAGATGCATAGCAACGGGAGGGGAGAGTGTGTCCACGTACCCTCGTAGACCGAAAGCGGAAGCGTTTAATAACACGGTTGATGTAGTCGAACGTCTTCACGATCCAACCGATCCAAGTACCGAACGTACGGCACCTCCGTGTTCAGCACACGTTCAGCATGATGATGTCCCTCGAGCTCTTGATCCAGTTGAGGACGAGGGAGAGTTCCGTCAGCACAACAGCGTGGCGACGATAATGATGAATTTACCGGCGCAGGGCTTCACCTAAGCACTACGATGATATGACCGACGTGTTAAACTATGGAGGGGGCACCACACACGGCGAAGAGATTGTCTGGTGTGTCTTTGGGTCCCCCTGCCTCCGTATATAAATGGGGGAGGAGGAGGTGGTCGACCAAGGGGAGCGCGCCATGGGGGGGAGTCCTACTTGGACTCCTAGTCCAAGTAGGATTCGACCCTCCCTCCTTCCTTCCACCGGAGAGGAAAGGGGGAAGGAAGAGAGAGGGAGAAGGAAAGAGGGGGGCCACCCCCTCCGCTAGTCCAATTCGGTTTGGGCAAGGGGGCACCTCTCCTCACGTGGCCTTTATCCTCTCCTCCAATATGGCCCAATAGGCCTAGTACTTCCCCCGGGGGGTTCTGGTAACTCCTCGGTACTCTGGTAAAATATCTGAATCACTCGGAACCATTCCGATGTCCGAATATAACCTTCCAATATATTAATCTTTACCTCTCAACCATTTTGAGACTCCTTGTCATGTATGTGATCTCATCCGGGACTCCTAACAAACTTCGGTCATCAAATCACATAACTCATAATACAAATTGTCATCGAACGTTAAGCGGGCGGACCCTACTGTCGGATCTCGGGTTCCGGCAAAACCCTCAAGGTTCGAACACTGGGGTGCGCGCGAAGATCTCCCCCTACCGATCCACGTCCTAGCTTCCCTAAGATCTCAAGGGCTAACTCGACGAACTCGCAACACAAAGGACACAAGATTTATACTGGTTCGGGCCACCGTTGTGGTGTAAGACCCTACTCCAGTGTGATGGTGGTGGATTGCCTCTTGGGCTGAGGATGAACAGTACAAGGGGAAGAACAGCCTCCTGAGGTGAGTTGTTCTTGTGCTTGGTGAACTTGTGGTTGTTCGGATCTCATCCCCTAGCCATGGTGGTGGCTAGTCTTATTTATAGAGGCCCTGGTCCTCTACCCAAATATTGAGCGGGAAGGGAGCCAACAACGGCCAATTTGAAAGGGGACAGCTGGTACAACTTATCCTGACAAAAGCAGTCTTCGCCTGCAAAAGTCTCTGGTGGTGACGCCGCCTTGGGCTCCATGGTGACCTCCGTCTTGTCGTCCTGCTGGTCATGGTCTCGTTGCACTGATATGGAAACCTTTGCTTGACGCCTCGGTACTCCGCGCCTGCGCTTGCTTCCTTAGCACCAAAGAGGAAACAAGGACACTATGCGCGTTGGTGCCCGCCTGGCGCCCGCCTAATCTTGATCGTCATGGCTCACGTCATTGGAACCTCGCGAGGTTTGCCTTGCCTTGAACTCTCCGCCCCTCACGAGCCAGCTTGGTGAGGGTGCTCCCGAGGAGGTCTTGTGTCATCTGCCTCGCGAGGGTCTTGAGTGCTTGTTGGTGAAGATGGGCCGTATGGGCCCGCTCGCAGAGCCACGCCGTGGGCCACAGGCAGGCAAGTCTGGGGACCC